>NC_136602.1:26109940-26152440 GCF_910589615.1 Taurulus bubalis | reverse complement strand
TACACACAGTATATATTTCAATCATCTCAAATATTCCAGTATGGACTTGCAGCTTACCTCCTCCATTCTTGTAGCACAGGTAGGGGAACCTCCACACGTTGCCCAGGCCCACCACGTTGCCTGCTGCTGCCAGGATATATTCTCTTTTCTTCCTCCACTGCTCCCTCTGCCTCACTCCGGTCTCCATCGCTGTGCTCCTTCTTCAGTCCCCTGATCCGCTGTGACTGAAACCCGACAGAGTTCTCTGCACTCGTTTAGCCCGAGGCTGTGGCTTTGATAACAGGAAGCAGACATGACAACTTGGAGGAATGCTCAGAACAAGTGCACTGAAAAAACAAAAGACATTTGGCCGTTAAATGCAATTTTTAAGCAGGGATCAAGATTTGTATCTCAAACACACTATAATGCCATTTCCATTCCAACTCAGTGCATCATGGAACAAAACATTCAACAACAAGAATCTGCATCGTCTAAAAAGCTGACGTTTATTCTTTGACCATTAGAGGAATCACTGTCTTTTTTTTTTTGCCTGTGAAACACGATGGATTACAAAACAACAATTAAACACAAAATAATTACAGCAACTACTGCCACCACCTCCATGTCCTGTGGAAGTTAATTATGATGAAATATGTGTTGCATTGCTGCCGACCCTCAACTCTTTAGACCCCTAATCAATGTTCCCTCTAATTTTTTTCCCACAACCACGGGACCTGCCGAAAATGACCACAAGCCTGGTTAGCCATAGGGGATTCAAAGAGATGACAGCAAATGCATCAATATGTATACATGGTTGATATTTATTCAATATCCTTTATAATGGCTGGACTTTGGGAACATTTTAACGATGGTGTTTTACCAGTCAGTTTAGTTGAACTTAAAGGATCTTTGTTGAACTTCAATAAGGGGAGGTTATGACTGGTTCACTGGCTATGACTGATAATGATATATATAAAAAAATATAAGTATCAAAGGTGTTTAGTCATTTCTCAGCGGGTACAACATTTAAGTGGAACTTCATTGAAAGAAAAATGCTAATGCAGTGCTTAACAATAATTATAGGCCTATTAAATTGACATGGTGTCATTTTTCCTAAAGGTAGCCTATATAAACAATTTAATAACTGGAGTGGTTTGCAACAAACTAGGCTACAAAACATGTAATTGAGGGAGATAGGCCTATCTGGCTATGTGGCTCATCTTGTCTGCAGGCCTATGGAAGATGTCTCTGAAGAACAGCATCTGAAAAACAGGTTAACCAAAAGAGAAACAAAGTCTCCTTTCGCTTTTGCCTCCGAGCAAGATTTGCAGATCACGCCACTCCTTTCTTCATATTTAAATATGTCTGAAAGTGTCATCCTGCCTGTGTCAGTTTGGACTATTTCATCTAGCCACTCATGTTGAACGTTAGGCAGACCTTTTTCTGGGGCGCCTGCTCTGCCTTTCTTTTCGCCATGGAGGCCTATAGCTGCTGGAGCAGGGCCCGCCAAGAGGAGCCTAAACAGCGCCGGCCCGAGCTCATGTGGCGCTCTGGGCAAGCTTCACTCCTGGCGCCCGGAGGAGGACAGCGGGGTGGGGGGTGCTAACGGAGGCAGAGCGCTAGCAGAGGTACAGAGAGCGCATGTCGAGAAACGGGACGCTGATTGGCCAAGAAGACTCGACACGTCACATAAAAGATCTTCTATTGTGGAGATGGCTCACTCCTATCTCAGAAACACTGGCGCAAAAAAGATTTTGAACCCCTGAAAAAAAAAAAAAATCAATGACTAATAAATGAATGACTGAAATATATTCCTGTTCTGTCGTTATTGACCGTCACAACAAGCCCAACTTTGGAGGACAAATGGTTTCTTTCCCCAATAAAGAGACAAGTAGAAATAGGAGATGTCAGACAGTCAGGACTTGTCTCTCCTGACAGGTCTTGTGCTGCTGCGCCCTCTGGTGGTGGAGGTCTGCTACAGCGTCCTGAAGGACGCAGCGTCTCCAAACAGGGTCCATATGAGGGAAAGTGAACAATAAAAGCCTTGAGCAGGATTTCCTCTTTGCTCTACTGCTTTAAATGATCCCGTTTACAGATGATGTCAAAACATCTGTATACAGCTCATGCAGTCACATGTTTACCTGAGTGAAGTTCCCACGCTGTAACATCTAATTAGAACTTTACATAGAAAAAAAAACAAGAAAAGGTTTCATGCAAGTAAAGTTGAATAGGTATTGTATGTTGTACTAACAAATACTTTGTTTTGTGTGTCGTACATTTACACTTGAGTTTAAATAACTAAATAAAACGTGTGAAGAGTACTTCAAACTTTACGTATTATGTCCTCTTGACTGAGTTACTTGACTCATTACATCACATGACTGAACACGTTCTGCCAGTAGAATAATGTGCAGTGAGCGTAAGACAAGTCAGCTACAGCATACTGTACACTAGTATATAGTATGTATACATTGCATAGTCACTATACACTGTGCTGTATACAGTACAGTGTATAGTGACTATACAATGTATATAAACATTGTATACACTGTATAGTCACTATACAGTGTATTTATACACTGAATAGTAACTATACACTGTATAGTATCTATACAGTGTATGTATACACTGTATAGATACTATAGTATCTATACATAGTGTATACTATATAGTAGAAGATACACTGTGTGTATAGTATACAATGTGTATAGTATATATACATAGAGTATGTATAGTAAATATACATATAGTACACACTATGTGTAGTATATATACATAGAGTATGTATAGTTAATATACATATAGTACACACTATGTGTAGTATATATACAGAGTATGTATAGTAAATATACATATAGTACACACTATGTGTAGCATATATACAGAGTATGTATAGTAAATATACATGTAGTACACACTATGTGTAGTATATATACATAGAGTATGTATAGTAAATATACATATAGTACACACTATGTATAGTATATATCCATAGAGTATCTATAGTAAATATACATATAGTACACACTATGTGTAGTATTATACAGAGTATGTATAGTAAATATACATATAGTACACACTATGTGTAGTATATATACAGAGTATGTATAGTAAATATACATATAGTACACACTATGTGTAGTATATATCCATAGAGTATGTATAGTAAATATACATATAGTACACACTATGTGTAGTATATATACATAGAGTATGTATAGTTAATATACATATAGTACACACTATGTGTAGTATATATCCATAGAGTATGTATAGTAAATATACATATAGTACACACTATGTGTAGTATATATCCATAGAGTATCTATAGTAAATATACACCTAAATAATATTTACTATACATACTCTGTATATATACGACACATAGTGTGTACTATATGTATATTTACTAAATATACATATAGTACACACTGTGTGTAGTATACATACAGAGTATGTATAGTAAATATACATATAGTACACACTATGTGTAGTATATATCCATAGAGTATGTATAGTAAATATACATATAGTACACACTATGTGAAGTATATATCCATAGAGTATGTATAGTAAATATACATATAGTACACACTATGTGAAGTATATATCCATAGAGTATGTATAGTAAATATACATATAGTACACACTATGTGAAGTATATATCCATAGAGTATGTATAGTAAATATACATATAGTACACACTATGTGAAGTATATATCCATAGAGTATGTATAGTAAATATACATATAGTACACACTATGTGTAGTATATATACATTCACTTTATTAGGTACACCTTGCTTGTTCGTCTTAGTCATCTGAAGTCTAGTGAAAGAAAAAGGATAGTAGACACGTGTTTTCCATAACTTTTATTATGTTATACAAAAATGCGACAGAAAAATAGATTTTATTTGGTGGGTTATAAAGAGCATAAGTACAGAGTGGAGCAGCGGCTGCTGACGGCCACGAGTTCAACGCTGCAGGTGAGGAAACGCTCCACTGACTCAACCGGAGGACACACTCTATAGGCGGAGTGTTCAGTCAGTCGTTCCCTTTGCACACACACACACACACACACACACACACACACACACACACACACACACACACACACACACAGTCTCCTTTGCATATCTCTGAGTTTGGTCATGGCTTGAGCTGCGGTGTGCAGAACATGAGTTAAATGACTAGCGCTGTGATCACAGTTCTACTCACGAGGCGACACGTTGCTATGGCACTACGGCGCCTCACAGAGCCGCGTTACGGACGGAGGACTCCAACAAGCAGGGAGCGACTAACATCGTGTACTAAAGGAGGAGCCGTCTGACTAAGGCATGTGCATTTTAAAAACTCTCTCAGGGACCTCCACACAGACTCTGTTGTAGTTCAAAGGCCGTTCCCGTTGAGCACTGATGGATGGACAGATTACAGATTCTAGACGGACATCTTCGCGTTCGCTCCAGTGAAGACGGACCTCTTGAAGGTTATGATGTGCAACTTACATATGAAGTGGTCGTTTCGGGGTGGCTGGTAGCTGTTTTTGGCACATAAAAAGAAAAGAAATACCTGATAACTTGAGGTACTTCTTCACATTAATGCTGAAGAACTACAACGCCCTGCTACCCCACGACAGCAGATGGTTGATGTATGAGCGTTAAGCCAGAATCAAGGCTTAATCAAGGCCAGTTCAGCTGCTTTTACACTGTGAGACGGTCGGGTCTGAATCAAATTCACGGGATCCTTATAAATAACTTTTTTGGAACAAACATCTTTTTAAATTAAGGATAATGTATCGTCATTATACATTTGGATTGAGAAAAACTAAGTATTGGTCTTGGTGGAGCTCTAGTCTGATGCTACAGGCAGTGACAGAGGAACATTAGAGAACCGCGAGACAACATTAGAGAACCGTGGAAGTCAAGGTGAGAACAAATAACTGAACACAAACAAAACATGAACATCAGTGCTGCTTCCTGGCAGGAGAACATTGAAAATCAGACAAGCTCGTCAACGGGAGCAACCGTACAAACTTCAACTGGAAAATGAGGAGGGGGCGGAGCTTGGCTTAAACCGTACCTTCTGCTTCCAACCAGAAGTTGCATAATGTAGCTTTACATTTTTAGAAACCTTTAAAATATGTACTCATACCCGCACACACACAGCACCAACAGTGTGCCTTTCTCATCAGTGACCGCTGCAGAGTTTCCGGACTGCAGATATTAAAAAGACCTCACGGTGGATTACCTAAGAGCCCGCGGCTCCGTCTCCGTGGCCGTGTGTCCGTTTGTGTTTTCACGAATGACTGCGCCGCCGTCGTGGCCGCGCCTAGCGTCGGGGCCGCAGCGCTCGCACCGGCCCTCCGTTGGCCCCGCCCCCTCATCCTCTGTCTCTTCCTCCGTCTCCAGAAGGCTGCTCTGATCCCACAGCTCCTGGCAGTCGCACACCTCGATCCCGGAGTCCCCCGTGAAGCGCCGGTACCGGCCCGGCGTCGAGTCCTTGCTGGGGTTGTGCGCGCCGTGGAGGCGGGTCTGAGCGACCTCCGGAGTGGCGGGCGGCGGCGCGTCGCCGGGGTCGGAGACGGCCGGGCCAAAGCCGGGAGGTTCCTCGGGCGGGTGCGTGGGTGCGGCCGCTGACTGCAGAGGGGTGTAGGGGGGAGGCGGCGTCACGGGGCGGTCCACCACCTCCTCGTACGCCGGCAGCAGGTAGGTTGGCAGGAATCCTGGAGAACGACAACACAGGCGAGGATGAAATACGAGTCACGTCATGATCACCTGACAGAGTCTCCGAGGCCTGAAACCCTCAGGGACTGAACCGACATCCCTTAAAGAATGCGAGAGGCTTCAAAAACACTTTGCTGGGCCACATCGCACTACCTTAACGACGTCATAACACGAACAAATATGGGTATCTATTTGATCTTTTTTGACTCCCTGCCTTGAGTGTCTTCCAGGTTCTTGCCTGACAAGATGAGAGGCGATCGTCAAATATCTATTTACCTAAAAGCCGGGTTACAAGCCTCTCCTACCTCTGGCCAGTGTCCCCGCTGTAGCAAGCTAGGTGCAGCGCTATCTAGCGCTACTGCTAGCTCCCCGCTGCTGCTGCTACTGGCCGCTGCTGCTACTACTGCCCGCGTCCCTTCTGTCGAACCGGGGCTGGTCCCGCTACCTTCGGTGGTTGTCGGGGAGCTAGCGGAGCGCTAGTGGAAGTTAGCGGGGAACTAGCGGAGCGCTAGCAGGAGCGCTAGCTGACAACAGCAGGGAGCTACAGGGGACACTGACCGAAGGTAGTAGCGGCTTGTAACCCAACTTTTACGGTACTCGTTTTTGTCAAAACAGCTTCAATAACGAAATGTATCTGCTTGCATTCCTCAAAATGTAACAAGCTCTGAACCCTCGCAGACTTTGCGGGGTCTCAAAGTCAGAGACCCCGCAATTGGGTCTCAGTACAAAGACCGATGGTGTTTAGCTAAACTCAATCCCTAATACAGTTTCCCTACTCAAAAATTCTCACGATTGCAAAGGACTTGCTCAAAACATGACCATAGAGGTTAAAGCCGCACTAATCAAATGATACAACTTTAAAACGGGGTCAAACATCACCAGCTCTTCAGTTCCCCTCAGCTCTATGTTGCTGTTTGGCAGCAATTTTGGACGAAAGATTGTAACTTTGAAAGACTCTGACTCCATGTGTCTTCCTCTGCTGACTGATAACGCCTCATATAATCTCCAGCTGAATGTATTTCTACACAAATCAAGGACTGAGAACCGAGATGTCGCCGTGTGTCAGAGAGGTAGAAACTAGCCGCGTGTGGAATGTGCAGAGGCAGACTCACTGAGGTAGAGCGGTAGCTGGGAGTTGTTGTGCGCCTCTCGGTACGCGATGAGGTTGATCTCGTTCTGCCGGCGCTGCTGCTGGAAGCGCTGCTTGGACCGCCAGTGCTGACAGATGCAGCAGCCCGTCAGGATAATGATCAGAGCCCAGACCAGCCAGAACCCTGCAGGGCCCACAGTGCAGACACACTTAGTACACATCCAGACTTTTTGTTTTTACTTCATTCTTTCATTGACAAAATAAGTCAAAGATAGTAGTTTTTGACTGCGTCCATCCTCTGTCCATGGCAGTAACGTCAGCGATGTCATACAGAGTTGGCTAATCTATGAAAGCTAACCACTTGGCTAACTGTTTAGCTTGCGAACGTATCTTTTAAAAGATTTTGGAAGTTGCTGCTCAAAAAAAGACTATATGTTCACAAACAAGAATAATAAAGCAATGTCCATTCTTAGCTTAATAATTTCCCTTTTTCTCTCACAACATAATAAAAAAAGAACCGATAAGAAGAATCGATAAGAGTACTAGTATCAATAAAATCCTAACAACACCCATTCATATTGGTCAAAACTTCAACAGGAATTAAAATGACAGCATATAACAGATATAGTGAATAAACAAAGAGCTGAACTCAATAGATCGACCTCATTGTCACCGATACCTGATCCAGTCAGTATCAGCCCAATACCCGATATCAGTGCATCACTCACCCAAAACAAGTGCTGTATGTGATGGATTAGTCGCGGTGCCGGTTCCACTCGCCTAACTGGTAAAACTCCTGATCTTTATCCAACAATAGATCCTCAATCTGCGTCCTCCATTCTGTTGCATTTCAGATTTCCTCTATTTTAGACTGTAATGTTTGTGCATAAACTAAAACAATATAGCAAAAGACCCATTCTGTATGGGTCTGACACATTTATGCGCTTGCAGTTCTGTACGCTCCTGCTTCATGTCGTGTGATAACAGTGTCATGACGAGGTAACTCACACCACAGTTCATAGTAGTAGCTGCAGCACTGCGTCTCTCCACAGCAGTGACCCGACTCGCAGACGTAGCTGTGATTGTTTACTCCCTGGCACACCAGCCTGGCCTGTAAACACACACACACACCGCTCTGTCACACACATGCACACATGCACACACACGCGCACACGCACACACACACACACACACACACACACACGACCACTGGGTCCAAGAGGCAACGGAAACAACATAAATGCATTCTGGCATGGCAATACCAAGAGTAGGGCATTTATTAAGAAAAAGAAGAAAAATAATTGCTTTTCATAACACCTTGCATCGTAAGCACATCAATATTTTCTGTCTTACTTTTTATAATAAAAATGACACACGCGCAAACTTGCTTACTTTGAAATGTACTTTTGAGCACCATTTATTTATTCAGACACCATTACTGTCGGTAGGGTTGTAATAGTACAATAACCATCTTGGAAAATATCATGGTTTACACTTTTATTATTATTATTATGCTACAATGAGAACATCATTATAATAACCACAATTCTAAACCTGATTGTGTGTCATAATATACTAAAACATAGTTAACATGTTAGCAGCACTACAGCATGTAACATTAACTATTAAATGAACAACAGCTGCAGCAGCGAGCTACTTAAATATTGTCCTATGATTATTAACAATTGACATACTGTAGGTGTGTGACAGCCTATGAATAACATCACACAGCCCTGACCTCCACTTAAACGATCAACTGATGATCAAAAGTGGTTTCTGATTAATTTTCTGTGGACCTAACCGTCTCACCTCTCACCTATATGTCTCTGTTTGACATACTGTTGCCAGACCTAGTAAACAGACCTGAGCTCAAGCTGCCCAGAAATCTCTTCTGGATCCAACTGGGCAGAGCCTCTTGGATCAGATGTCACATATAAACGCTGCTGCAGCTCTCACACCCAACTGCACTGTGTAACACAGGCCAGGGCTGAGGATTACACATTAAACTAAGATGGCATATCTGCAGCAGTAAAACTCTCCCATCAAGGATATACAGCTAATCAGCTGGTGTTATGTTAGATGTCTGTGTCACTTCCATTCATCACTGATTTCCTGATTTTAAAACTAGTGCTTGCAGACCTTCTCGTTCCATTTCACAGTCTGAACCATCAGCATGAGTTTAATACCACGAGTGATCAATACGTCTTCTCTGTTTTGATATCTGTAATCACATTTAGATAGTGTCACTGGGGTTTATATTTCTTTAGAGAGCTCACCTCAGTATTGTTGTCCATGCTAAATCTATCGCTTAACACCATCTCAGCAGGGATTTCACATTAATATGTACATCGCAGTCATACCCCGTCACAGAATACGACACCTCGCTGTTTCAGGAGTTACGTTATGATTCTGACTTGCAATCAAAAAGATTGTTATTGACCAACCCTGCTAACGCTAGCTGAGTTAGCTTCTAATATACTAACCTAACTAACTTATGTTATGTCAACAGCACTGCTAACTTTAGTTTCATTATCCATGTTTGTTACTGCAGAGGCGAATAAAACTGGCCTCCCAAGCAGGGGCGTTTTTTTAGTTTATCAACCCACGAGCTCGTAACTAGCAATAAAGGTGAGTCCAACTCGGGCTAAAAAGTTTTAGCCAATAGGCTAACTAAATTAATGTTCTTAGCTAGCTAAGCTAACATTAGCTGTTCAAAAAACGTCGACTAAGTTAGTATTTACCTCTATGACTGTGGCCTCTGTCGCTGAATTCTCTTGTCCAGCGATGAACTTAAATGACCCCATTGCCATGAAATATAAGATATTAGTATATCTTAACCGCAAAACTGTTAATTAACAGTCGCATTGTTAACAAAACGTCAGTCTCGGTGGATAACCTAAACAAAACAAGTCGGGCTGAACTGCAACAACCTGATCGCTCGCGCTCTCAGCCATTGGCCCATTCTTCAACGCAGATGGATTTACTGGACAGCGATTGGCCAATTCTGTTGTCACTGAAATGGTGCCTTCAAGGACCCGAGCAACATCTGTCACCAGGCAGGCGGGGTCAATTTTACCTCGGCAACAGCAGTAAACATACGGAAGTGTTGCATTCAAGTTACATAAGAAAAAACAAACTGTGCTCTGTTTTTCTGATTAACGAGGTAATTATCTGAGAAAAGTTTGAGAAAAATCTGGTCTGTTTATCTGCATTAACCATGTACGCCAAATTCCTGCAAAATTACTTTGGTACTTCAAGTAGCTTATATAAGAAGACCCGCTCCATATAAACGGCGTATTTACAAGGTATCACAAACACAACACATGTTATATGCATGCGATTATAAATGTACCTATTTTATATTTAAAAGAGATTTTATATTTAAAAGAGACTCCATTTCTACAAATAGATCCCCTTAAATGCTACACACTATTCCTTTAAGTAAAACCTTAAATGCAGGACTTGTACTTGTAACGGCTTGCTTCTATATTATGGCATTACTTTACTTCAGTGAATTATAGATAGATAGATAGATAGATAGATAGATAGATAGATAGATAGATAGATAGATAGATAGATAGATAGATAGATAGATAGATAGATAGATAGATAGATAGATAGATAGATAGATAGATAGATAGATAGATAGATAGATAGATAGATAGATAGATAGATAGATAGATAGATAGATAGATAGATAGATAGATAGATAGATAGATAGATAGATAGATAGATAGATCTGTGTGAAAGAAATTTCAGCTTTATGTCTTGACCGCTTTTTCTATTGCAGTTTTATTTTGAAAATCCTATAAGGGTTATGTTTCAACACACATCAAGCACCATGTCTCAGCTTGTTTCATGGGAAACTATTCTTTCATGCATAATGAGCTTTTTGTTTATGAGAACACTGAAACATTAACTTTCAAAATACTGCAAGATGTCGACACAAATTCAAACCAATACTCATGTTCAGTAATGCTGACTCTAAACCGTTAAATTAACGACAACAACAATAGTCATGATCCTTTTTTTGTTTTTAGCTGTAGTAGAGATTTATCCACGGCTTGGTGCAGCTGTTGAGGCTGGCCAGCAGCATGATGACGGCAAACACTGGACCTGTGAGAGAAAGAGTGACGGAAAAATGTGTAAACAAACTTTATGCTCTAAAAAGAGAGATAAAATCCACAATTGTTGACTATAGCTTGACATGAACACTTCATAATCCTGTTCAGTGTTGATCTATAACTCTATTAATATAATGTGACAGGCATCTTTGGTCCTCACTTAGACAAACCTTGAGTAGGCGCACTGCTGGGACTCCATGCAGACCACAACTGGACAACAAAGAATGGGCTCCAGCACACTGTGTGTCATTATAGTAACACAGTCTTCAGCATGGCGTTGGACATCCCCTTCACACCTGCAGCGCCTTTCTCTTCATGTTGAAGTAAATTGTTGTGGTGTCTCCTGAACGAGCCCTTCAAGAAGGAAACCATCGGCTTACAAACCGCATGGTACCGGTCTATGGTCATGGCCACTGTCATACAACATCCAGACCACCTGCAGGTGTTTCAGGAAGTCCGTGTCTCGGAACGTGTGAGTAATTTCCATGAGAAACTGTGGTAGGACTTGGAAAAAAAGCGACCATAAAATGTTTTTTGTGTTTCTTTTTCTTCTCTTCCAAAGTGTGCCCAAGAAGAAAAGATTGCCACGTGCTACAAGCACAAAAACCAAACCCAGAATCCCAGCTTTGATGAGCGCAAAACGTCCATACACGTCTCCATCCTCAACTGTTTCCTTTTCTCAACTGTTGCAGCTGGAACCCATTTCATTCCTGATGTTTCCAGTATTTCCCATAACTACTGGGTTCAACTGGCGTTTACGTGCATTATATGTTTCTGTGCATTATCTTGTGTTGGAGCAGAGGCATCTTAGCATTTTCTCCTTCTTTGCGAGCGTGTTGCAAGTGACTGTGGCTTTGAGAAAGGAACGCCATGGAGGGGGAGGGGGGGGTCAGTCTGATCCTCAGGCTTATGACATACACAAAATATATCAAATAAGACCAGAATTGACCCCCATTGGAAAAAGACGAGATTTGACTCAATCACATGACATGTTGCAATAATCAAAATGCATATCGAACTTTAATCTATTAATGTAATCAATCTTCAAAATGAGCTATACAGCACTTTAACAAGTACTAAGTTATCTGCATCCTGTTTTCACATCATCTTTTCTTACCACATTAGCACACAGATGCTCTTATTACTGATGTCTGTATTAGACAATAAAGTGCTTATGCTCTGTGAGTATTCAAATGTTTCTATAGTTATAAAACAATTCAGTTTATTTTATGTAGCCCAACATCACAAATACAAGTTTGCCTCTTAGGGCTTTACAATCTGTACACATAACATCCCTGTCCCGGGACCTCACATCGGATCAGGGAAATAAAGATAGTAAAAACCTTTCACAGGGAAAAAAGGGAAGAACCCTTCAGGAGAGCAACAGAGGAGGATCCCTCTCCCGGATGGACAGAAGCAATAGATGTCACGTGACCAGAATGAATAACGTAACGGAGTTACAGCACATTGCATGAATATGACAGAAGTTAATCATATAATGAGTAGTAGGCATGGTCCACGATCCAGATAACCATGATCCATGAAGCAGAAGGCGGGAGAGGAGGGGCATCAGCAGGGCCAAGGCAGCAGGCAGGAGACAGGAGACAGGAGGTAGGAGGCAGGATTGGCTCCAGACAGCCACGATCTCTCTGACGGAATCACGGGGTGAGTTGCCCTCGTGAATCGCGAGGGGAGTTGTCTGACTCTCCCTCTCCTGACGGAGTCAGCCCTAACTATAAGAGCTATCAAAGAGGAAAGTCTACTCTTAAACAAGGTGACCGTGTCTGCCCCCCCGCACTGAAAGTGGAAGCTGGTTCCACAGAAGAGGAGCTTGATAACTGAAAGCTCTGGCCCCTCCAGTGTTCACTCTTCAAGTCGGCCAGTTTAACCGTCCCGTACAGCAGAGGTAGTCATGAATCTCTTTTGTAGTGACATAAAATTAACTTCCCCTCCTCTCTCTTCCCCTTTCCTTCCATCTCTCTTGGCCCGGCGCTCTCTTCTCCTTTGAACTCTTTCGGCCCAGTCCGAGGGGACAAAAGCAAACAAATCACATTGTCCTTTCGGGGAATTTGGGCTTGTTTGCCGCCTTTCATGACCTCTTCTTTTAGGCACCTCTCTGCCTGCGCTCATTCAGGGTCCCCCAAGAAAGTCAATGGTTCCTTACATCCCAGTTTGACAAGTCAGGAGGATACGCGCTAATCCCCTTAATCTGGCCTTTCTCCTGTGCGCAGCCACAGGGAGAGAAGGACCACAAGAGAGTAATCCTGTTGGAGAGACAATAGGATTAAGGGCCCGGGCCCGTGAGTGACAATCAGGTATCCACTGACTGATCTGCAAAGCAGGAGCCCCGGCCACTCTGCCTTCAATGTGACTTTATTTTTGTTTGGCAGGGCCCGAGAGGGATGGGGGACGGGTGTGTTTGTGACAGGAGGGAGGATATGTCTTTGAGGGGCCGCTGGAGGTCCGACAGGCCTGTGGTCCCGTGAGCACCAGGGACCCGGGAATGACTGACAGGTGAGGGGTATAAGAGCTGGGAGGGTTTGGTATGGGAGGCTGGGGGCTGGCACAGACATTTTCGTTGGTGACTATTTTCAGCGGTGGATGAATGCTTATGCAGCGCTCTTTCGAGTCACGTGTGTAATAAAAAGAAAGAAAGAAAGAAAGAATGTCTTACGTGACGGAATCGATTTCACAGGTGAACGTGTGCTTTCGTGATACAAAGTGGTATAAAGTGGAGATAGTTGTGTATTTCCTTAAGAACGCAGCCCCACCTGCTCCCTTTGACCCTGTGTGACTCCCCCATCAACGCCATGAAGTCCTTCCTCTTCCTGGGCTCCACCATTACCCAGAACCTCAAATGGGAGCTGAACATCAGCTCCATCATCAAGAAGGCTCAGCAGAGGATGTTCTTCCTGAAGCAGCTGAAGAAATTCAACCTGCCAAAGACCATGATGCACTTCTACACTGCCATCGCTGAGTCCATCCTCTGCTCCTCCATCAGCGTCTGGTACGCTGCAGCCACTGCCAAGGACAAGGGCAAGCTGCAGCGCATCATCCGCTCTATTTTTATTGTTTTACAGTTTAATTCTATGTCTATGTTTATTGTTCTGCACCTTTCACAGAGTCAAATTCCTTGTATGTGCAACGTACTTGGCCAATACATGATTCTGATTCATTCTGACTCACGTGACAGAAGCACAAAGCAGTTTTCAGTTAGTTCAAAATAATTTCATATGTTCTTAGAGTTTTCTCACTTCCACAGCAATATTATTAAGAATCAAGGTAAAGAGTGTTTTCATGACTTCTGCTACCATTATCAACATGTGAACTTCACCGTGTGAACACCAGATGGCCCCGTTGGTACACATATGTCTTCAGCAGGACTCTCCAGGTCGAAGGCCCCCCACTTCCCCTGAAGCTCCTCAGGTCACAGGAAAGCCAGCCTTGAACCAACAAATTCAACCCAATAACGTGACCAGAAACCACACAAAAAAACCTTGAGCTGCGAGTGTTTGCTTCTGATACCTGATCCCCCCGCTCCCCCCTAACCCGGCTCTGCCACCACCGCCGCAGCCGGGAGCCGGCCTGTAAAGGCCTCCGAGCCGGAGGAAGCAAGCCTCGCATCCAGTGAAAAGAGACGTGGTCCGCTCCATTCAGCTCAAGTGAACTTGGCCAAAGAAAACAGCGGTCGATTCTTTGCATCTCCTCGTGTTACGGTGGCGGTCCTGTTAAGTGCTGGGGGTAAATTACAGGTTAGCCATTGTGTGAAAGGGAATGAGTCATGAGGCCGGTGGATTTCCACGTGTGACAGGTGCTTGCAGTGGTCGCTCCGTGTTTGTTTAGGCGAGCTGGAGCGGCGCTCGGAGTCGATACCCGTGGAAGTTCCCACTCAAGGCTCAGGTGAGGCGTCAACCAAGTGCTGACCAACTGCCATTCAGAGTTTTTTCGCCGGACAGAAGAACCACGGACAGAATGTCTTCAACATGCTGGGAAAACTGTTTGAATGTGATCAGGAGATGATGTAGAAACGTGTGTTAAGCATAGAGTCTGAGTCAGACTGCGTGTTAGCCTAGCTCAGCAGGTGGAAACAGCTAGACCGTTAGCATTGTATAGCGTCGAAAGAAGTCATAGTATGTTGAAAAAGTAAACAAATAGTCCTCAGCATCGTTGAAGAAATCAAAAAAAGGTTATTTTATAGTTTTTTTGAAAAAGTCATTCATCAGTAATTATGTCGAACAAGTATAGAAAAATACTATATTGTAGTAAGCAAAACAAAAACAACAGCTAACACTCAGGTGTTGTATCTCATTTAGTCTGCTCACAAACAGACCCACAGTAGGTAGTTCTGTGTTAGAACTATTTCTTGATGGAAAACAGTTAATTTGCCCAGAACAGACTTCGCCGGATCAGCAAAATTCCTGTTGCTGCTGTTACAGCTACTAAGTGACGGTCTGCCTCCAGAGCGTCCGCTCTCCTCCCATGAAAACTTTGAGATAATTATTTTGTTAAGTCAGAAAAATAGGCCAAATCCTTTTTTCTCAAGTGAATGTATCCCGCTTCTGTAGGAGGTCTGTATGTACATTGCAAGGTGTGTGTTTTCCCAAAGGGTTTCCTTCTCCAATTGACGTCGTTTTTGTGGATCTCCAATTACATTCAGCATCTAACAGATTATTTCCACCGCAGGAACTTTTCAGGGAGGGCAGGGGCTTCTTTTACCTGACCTTCATGACATGAACCAGAAGCCAAAAGGTCCCTGCTCTGTGGGTATTTCCCCGATTGCCTGCAAAAAAGTTATAATTTAAGTTCACAACAGTAGCAGCAGCCTCAACAGGTGGATCAGCGGCTGGTTGAATTGTTAGGACACTTTGCTGGGCCTCAGACTGTCCCGTCTATGGACATGTTTCTGTTTGTGTCAACCCAGCAGGCTTGAAATCACATCCATATTGTATGTTTCTGCAGATTATTAGTATAATTATAGATATTCTGCAGTATAAAGACCAACCAAAAACCGACACATCATACATGGAATTATATTTTTACTCAACTAAAACAAAAGGAGGCCAAAGGTTAGCACAGTGTGCTCGACAATATTCCATGAAAGACAAGAAACTAAAGAGAGGCGGAGCAAAGGCAGCTGCTTGAGAAGACAAAAAAAACAAAGACTCGTTTGAAGTGTGTGGGTGAACGGTGTGGCATGTTTTTTTATGGGGCCGCCGCTCGACAGCAGCTTTGTGCCTCATGATGTAGCAGCACCTTCTGAAATGGATGATGTCACCCGACACACAGGTATCAGGGATGAGAGGGCAAGGCGGCGGTCTAAGCTCTCAAACCCTGAGTGACACTACAGAGGAGGACAGACATGTGCAGACAAGAAAACACAGCGCTCAATGCCAGGCTCGTTTATCCACTGGACCTAAACATCTACTACAGAGAGAACACACATGCTGAGGAAGCTGAGCTCTACCGGAGTGGCATCGTGGGTACTTTCGTCAGTGTAATGTGGTTTTGTCCATTTAGAGTTTAAAGGCAAGTGATGTTCGTTAAAGGAAGCTCAGACAGACTAAACAACAATATTAGAATGTTTTTGTAAAAGAGGCAGGATGAGTATTTCTTGTTATTTGCGTTATTACAAATGTCAGCTGGATTTTAAATGAAGTTTTCTTACTTCAGCTGCCATGGTGCCATAGAAATATTGGCATTGTACGCTTTCCTGCATTGGGTCAAGGCAAGTGACGTAGTAAGCGGCTGTTATTGTTCGTAACATGGTATAGTTATGAGTATTATAAGTGAAAAGATATACTTTGGGCAAGTTGAAGGGACTTTCACCCAGGAAACCAATGTTCACGTCCCTGTGTGAAAGCAATATTTTACGTTGAACTACATCGTAATCTTTTTTCGATGTCAGTTCAACAAATATTGTCTACAAGAAGTGTCAGAGAAACGTCCGGTGGTCTGTTCCTCAAGGTTCCTCAAGGTTCCTCAAGGTTCCTCAAGGTTCCTCAAGGTTCCTCAAGGTTCCTCAAGGTTCCACGCTCTGCACTACAACACCCACACATGTTATCAGTATGTTGACATTAGGGAAGCAGACTGGTCGTTGCGTTCCAGCCTTGTGAGAAAAGATGAGGACACGATTCGCCTCCTCTTAGAAAGGTTAGAGCCAATTAAATGCTAGATGTTCATGACGGAAAACCGTGAATTAAAGAGTCGAACCTCCGGCTGTTCGAGGTGTTTTTGGACGGTCAACCTGCGTGTTGACTGGACGACTCCCTGATGTCAAGACTGCAGAGCTTACTACTTTGGTTGTGATCAAGGAAAATAAATTCCGAGAACGAGAGAAGTTGTTTGGCTAAGTTCTTCCGGAGGCTACACCAGGCATCCAATAATTATTACGCGCTAACACCATGTAACCAATAGGCTGAACCTATAGGTACTGAACCATGCAGTGACTGCAGTGCGGCGTTGGCCACACCACCACCGCTACCGCTGCTGTTAAAAGCTTTATTAGACAGTGTACAGTCGGTGTGGGTTTTCCTCGTATTACTGGCCCTGGCTGAAGTACTAACTACTGATCATGTTTGACAAAATCCTCCAGCAAGAACATTTGGCGTGTAGCGTGTTGTTATGGAGGCGGCGCCCGTCCCCGCCCTCTATGATTAATTCAAGTGTCCGGAGTCCCTGGGGGTCACATCTCCTGCATGGGTGTGCAATGTCTGTACGCACCCTGGCCACTCCTCTTATGTGGCCCTGGCATATTAGCTAATGGACGACATGATCTAATATATGCCATTAATGGACAGCGGGGACGGCCACTGCCCAGACTCACAGTGTGTGGACAACCCGGGACATGTGTGGCTGCTAGAGCACACACTCACACACGGCACGGTTCAACTTCTACTGTATGCTTCTGACACTTGCACTCCTTTGATGTGAATGCTGTCGTTACACAACGACTTAAAGGGTCTGGTTTTGTCCATTATTTCATCCAGTTGTGATCCCATTCCACTCTCTAGGATCTGGGAACATGATGATTGCTGTCCAACGGGTCAGATAATCCGACAGGATGAAAACAAACCAACATTTTATCCAGAAGATCTAAAGCACTTTATTTGGAGGTCAAAGTGAAATTGACCTCGGATGAAATGATGCTTATAATCCCTTGTTGGACGTAGAAACCAGTGAGCTACACGGAACTACAGTAAGAGCAGTAATTTAAGATGTTTATATATATATATATATATATATATATATATATATTGTAGTGTTATACAATAATAGTATGAATAGTAAATTAATGGTGAAAGCCATATAAATACATTTAGAATCAAATTAGCCGATTATTCAAAAGCCAAACAGGATAATGTCAATGTAATTATGAGGTGTAATTAATACAAACGTTTTCAAACACTTTTTAAAATTGCCTCAAAGTAATGAAATATACAATCCCTAGGAGACAAACTTGTAAAACAGCAGGCTAATAGCCCATGACTCCGACGGAGAATTGTGTTCGTAATCTAAGGGAAAATTAAAAAAACAAGAAAATTGTTCAGGCCGTTCCCATCAAGTGTGCGTAGCTATACCTACCTATTCATAGACATCCCACCAAATCTGGACAGCGGAGGAGTGACGTAGAGACGCCATATACGGCTCTGGTAGCAACCTGTCAATCACAAGGTAGCCCCGCCCAAAGCATACTCCGCTTCATGGTCTATTTCACTCTAAATGGACCCTAATTTACGAACACATCATGCTGTATTGAGGAAGACTTGAAAGTAGAGATTGAGATGATAAACTCATGTTTACAATGTTTACTGAGGGAATAAATCAAGAGAGAAGAAGAGTCATTTTCTCATAGACTTCTATACAATCAGAGGAGTCGCCCCCTGATGGACAGGAGAGAGAATGCAAGACACTTCTGCATTGGCTTCACTCTTCAGAACCAGAGTGCAGCCTAGTATAAATATTTCCAATAAAGGTGATTCTGATGAAAGACAATTGGAAGCTTTTTGGGTGTAAAAATGTCTTATTCAGCGTTTGTTCTACTAAGGTCCATCTTCTTGTGTCACTTCTGGTTGCAAAGGACCAAAATGGCGACGGCCAGAAACCACTACTGTTATCACAAGAAATGAAACTGCTGCCGTCACTTTAAATACATCTACTCTGCATTCCTGAGCAGTTTGAGCCTTCATTCCTTTCAACTGACCACCCACAACCACACACGCGCACACGCACACGCACACACACACACACACACACACACACACACACACACACCGTTCCCGTGTGTAAAACTCCAGATGCACTGTACGTGTGGTTCGATAATCCCAGATGTGCGATGACGTAGATTTGATCCGTGTCCATCAAATGGATCCTCACATTGCACGGAGTGGATTTGGTGTGTGTGTGTGTGTGTGTGTGTGTGTGTGTGTGTGTGTTGGGGGAGTCAAACGCTCTGATCCCCCTCCGGTGTGTGATCTCAGGTGCATGGGTCAAATGCATGTAAACCCAAACAGTGTGTTTCCAAAGTGATGAGATGTTTTTTTTGTCAAGAGGCTAATGTGCCTTAATCCCTTCAAAAAGCTTCGGGGTGGATCCAAAGTGTTGGGGAGGAAAAGGGCCGAGCTGTGTTTTTCCTCACCGGGACTTATCCACTGGCTCTGCAGACAGTGTGCGCACATGGTTTCTTTTTCTTTGGGATGTGTTGAGCATTTGCGCTCACAGCGCCTCAAGCTAACGGATTAGCGCTTCTTCCCCGGCAGGCACCAGCATGCTTCTCACCGCCGACAGAGAAGTCCTGTCCAGCTCCCTTTCAGCGCCAACAGATTGTTGCTATTTAAAAATCATATTAATATGTGTGTTCTTTAACTTTCTGTTACAGGATCTGTGGATACATATTCATCTCGATTATGGATAATAAGCCCCAGGAACAGCAGCAGCTGGTGTTAGTGTGTACAATTATTTTTTTGTCGGGGATTCCGCTTGCCAGCACAATATGTACAGATATATACATATATATAAACATATATGAACATATAGACATGGAGTATATATACATATACACAAACAACATTGTGATAAACCTGTGCTCATCATGTTCTCTACTTTTCAAGATGTTGAGGACAATTAGAAAGAATGCAGATTCAAGGCACTTCCTTGTTGGCTTCACTTTTCAGAACCAAAGGCTGCAGCCCGGCATTAACCAATGAAAGAGGCTGTCTGGTTGCACTATGGGAAATGTAGTAGGAAGGGTTCTTGGAGCCTAAAAGCACACCAGGGACTAAAAGTAAGGATATCTCGGCCCTTTGCTGCTTTCACCCTCTAAGTCCACCCACTTTATGGAATATTATATCACTGTGACATGTAAAAAAAGTGCAGTTCTTCCAAAAAAAAAGGAAAATATGTTGCTGGATCAGAACAAGCAGTTCCTTTTCAAAAGGTTTATTATGAGCGAAAATAGACAGCTTGATTAAACGGATGAATTTGTGTCATCTGATGCGGACGGGGTTCTTTGTGAAGTCCAGGGAGTGCAGCGAGGTGGCCAGGGCGGCGTGCAGGTGAGAGCTGCTGAACCTCAGGCAGTACACCGGGCTGCTCACCGGGCGCACGCTCAGCTGGAAGAACTGCAAAACAGATCATGCAATCACTCAGTGTGTGTAACATTTAGGGGGATTAATTGGCAGCAATGGAATACAATATTCAATCAGTATATAATCACTGAAAACCAAGAGTCATGGCGTTTCTCGTTAGCTTAGAAAAATCCATTTATATCTTCTGAGTTGTTGTTATTATCAATACGTCTGTGAACATGTAAATGAAAGTGAAACCTAATTCTATCCACCGGCGCTATGTTTACACACGCGATCGACCAAAAGCTCTTTTTTTTGGTCGATCAAAGCAGGAGGAATTAGTAAGACTTACTTCTGAGTTCTTCATTCTTTATAAACTCCGACATTGTATTTATTTTATTATTCGTAGAATGCTGTGTTAATTCACACATCGAGGACGGGATGTAGCCGACATACCTGCAGGCTCCTGGTCTGCCGCTTGTCCCAGAGCCGTACGACACCGTAGTACGACGAGCCGCTCGCCATCATGTGATTCCCGTCCGTCTGGATGCAGTAGAGCGCGCTGTCATCAGGCTCCTCCCACTCCATCACACACTTCCTGTTTGCAACATGTTTGCAACATTGTCAAGTTTATTTTAAGTTGTTGTATAATCACATTAAAATAATGTAACAGTAATGCAAACAATGTGTCCTATTGCTTTCTATAACTTCAATATTTAACTTATTGTTCATTACATATACATAAATAAATAAAATGTATTGGACAAAGGAAGGTGAACCTAAATAAGGTCAATTGGATTTCATATTTGAAGTCTCCAATTAGTGACTGTTTAAAGTGAAAGGAAAATAGAGACAGTTATTATAATTAACTGTGTTTTTATGAAGTTGATTTCAGAGGAATTTACATAATTGGACTTAATCGATTGAGACAATTGAACACTCTCCAATTTTTCTATAATGGCTAAATTGCAAAGGTGTTTCATGGAACCTTCCTATTCATTTATAATTACATAGCAGCACCGTTTTATGGAATTATAGGAAAATATTGAATTAATGAAATGAAGTGACACCAGCTGATCCATCTTAAAGTGTCATGGTTCCACACAGCCAATGACCCCAGTAGCTTGTCTGAATCTGGGTAGTTGGGATTATTATTTTTTTTTTTTTATACCTAAAATGTATAAATCAAAAATCTTCCAGCTGAGATCCCTGAAAACTAAAGTTTCTAGTATCTCTGTGGATGTTTGTGGAGCTTTAGAGACAATTCTGACATTTCTGTTTACAGGAAAAACTCTATACTGTTGTTAACAAGGAGGTCAAGCTGTGTGTGTGTGTGTGTGTGTGTGTGTGTGTGTGTGTGTGTGTGTGTGTGTGTGTGTGTGTGTGTGTGTGTGTGTGTGTGTGTGTGTGCAGGGGCTGAGTGAGGAGCAGAGCAGGGTTGCGGTGGCTGTGGTTAAGAGAGGGGAAGTATTTTGGGGATAAGTATTTTCTGCCAATAGACATCGATCCTCCATTAGTGCAGCCTCATCAATAAGTGATGGAGAGACACCGGGGGCAGACAATGGGGCAGCAAAGACGTCTGGACTCTCTCTCTCTCTCTCTCTCTCTCTCTCACACACACACACACACAAGTGCACGCTCTAGTTCTAGAACACGCGGAGGTCACCCATTGTCGTTGCATCCTGAAGGTGAAACACACTTAAAAGAGGGAAGTGGGGAAAACATATTGTAGATGAATGGGTTTAGGTGATTATCTGATCTATGGAGAAGATAAACAATATACACTGATGCTCAAAGCAATAAACCGTGTTCTGCAGCAATGCACGAGTCAACACTTTATGTTGAAAAATCTCAATTGAATCATTTGTGTGGACATCAGTCACTTGTAGGCATCATATAATCACATTATTACTGAGCTGGAAGTTGATACATGATCATTTTGAAGTCTTCCCCAGCCTCACTGAGCTACGCTGGAACTCATCACTACTCCATGTCTGGATTCCATTGAACCTCATTCCAACGTACAAAACCATATTTCTCCTCTTCTCTGAGCTGTTCCACCTTGTTATTACTGAAAATGTAACTTTCATTACCAATTAGATTACGTTCTATTTGATATTCTTTACCCAAGACCCACTATGCTATTGTATATACTGTTATTGTTGGGTTTATAACGTGAGAAAATCTAAACGTCTTCATGATCAGATACATGTTTCTTTTAGAGTGCCAACATATATTCATACAATGGACCGATTCATGTCAATATTATGTTTCCAGTGATGTTATTAAGGTATTTAATTTGCAGGGAGAGAAAATGCGCTTTAATACATAGTTGTAACAACATAAAATGACATATATTGTGATTTTATCTAACTATATGTGAAGAAGAGGAGAGAACAACAATCCTTCATTCGATCTATTAAGCACCATGGGAACCATTTGTTTTTTTTATCTGTCACAGTGCATTTCTCTTTGGCAGTGAGCCCCCAACTTCCAGACAACCTAAACCTCCTGGATGACCCTGGGAGCCTTTTTTGAGGCCAGTTCGGTTTGGGCGCATGAATTATTGATATCTTAAGAGGGACCCCCCTCTGCCAACCTTCACCCCAACCCAGCCCCTTGTGGAGTCCCCAGAGCGATCTGCCAATCAGATCTGATTTGTCTTACTTGACTGATCCGCCCCCGAAATACAACCTGAACCCCTGCTGTCCAAAAAAAAAGCTGCCCTCCCCAGTCATGTTGCCGGCATATCCTGAGGAGAGGGCTGCTGCATTAATATGGATATCACGGGGCTGAAGGTGCTCACACTGCTGGAGATAAACCAGAACGCTGGGAATGAGTTCTGTGCCTTTAATGATGTTTCTGAAGCTGTTCCATCCTGACAAGAGACAATAATGAGGGAACTGTGGCAGATTTCACATCTCATGATAGCACATGTCTGCATAAAGTCATCAAACTATGTACACATGGATATTCTGTGAGATCAGCCAGCTGACTGGCTCACTCAAGGTTTAGACCCAAGATAAATCCGATGGGCGGACTGGAGACCCGAGTTCAATGTTCACCTGGCATTGTGGGTTTGAATGAGGTCAAAAAGATTAGTAATCATGGTTAGAAATCATAAATACTTATATTAGGGCTGCCCTTACACTTGACCAATCAGTCACAATGATAAGTGTTTGTAGTTTAAGTTACCGGCATGGTGGTTTTTTAGAATACGGCTTTCAGTAAACTCGTAGGGTTTCTCCTGGCTCAGAATATAAATATATACATATATCTATATATGTGTATAGAGAGAGAGAAACACAACTGTTTTCTTTTCTTTTAACTTATTTACAGTAATTTTGCTATCTTAATGCTTTGGCAATATTGTCTTTAAAAAAAAAATCATACCAATAAAGCTATTTGAGAGAGAGAGACCCAGACAAACCAAACTGCCAATTATGATTTTTGTTACTTTTCTTTATCTTTAGCCCATAAGGACCCACGGTGACACACGTCCTTTAAGTGTTAACTCATGAAGTCTCTAAGTGACACCTACTGAACATCTTGGTGGGTCATGTGACAGGGTCATGTGATTTTGTGTTCCCATAACAACCTTTCCAAGATGGCTGATCCAGGTTGTGACAGATCTGAAGAAAATGCTAAATTAAAAAAGTGTGTTTTTCATTGTTAACGGTAAGATTTACCCATTTAAGAATTATAATGCTTAATGAACATGTCATTTAATGTATTGAACCTGCTGCGAGCACATTCTTGAAGAAACTGACATAAAACAAATCAGATAAAATAGTTGTGACACAGACGTCACATCGGGACGTTAACCTAAAAATGTCATGAAGAACCCGGTGTGACACACAATACGAAAAATAATTATGATCTGCTCAGTTCATTTGGCTGATTCAATAATAATTAGCTCACATACTTTATATTGTTCAATCCAAAGCATATTAAAACAAATAAAAAACAAAAAAATCACGTTATAATGATGTAATTATTAATATTTTTTTTTTACCATTAACGCCCAATGTGACATTTATGTAACATTTAAAAAATGTGACACTATTTTGAAAACAATGTCAGAAATGTGTTCTATATGGTCTATTTAGTCTGTATTATGTCTCTGTATTATGACTGCTGGCTGATAGATCGGTGCATCTTTGGAACTGGTGATTTTCCTAAAACCTCTTTGGAGGACCACACATTTCCTCTATGCAGGACATTAAAAAAAATGCTTTTATCTTCTGCAATTCTACTTTTAGTGCTTACTCGTCAATTTTGAATCCAATCACTTTCATGACTTACACATCAGCAGACAGTTCACCTGCTTCAAGCTCTTTCATTTACACTATTTGCATGGTTTCCATACAAACTGACAAAAGCTTACGCTTCAAATTACACCTCAAGCCCTTTTTTAAATGCTGACACTTCCATCTGACAAGACCCCGAATTCCCATCATAAGTGTCCTCAATGATAGATTTGGTGTAAAGGTCTGAAGCACTGTGGATGCACTGAGGGTGTCACTATTTAACAAACAGATCCTACGTGAGACCACCATGGTGGCGTACCGTGGGAGTCGGAGGTCCCACAGTCGGATGAAGGTATCGTAGCCGCAGGTGAAGAGCTGGGAAGGAGACTCAAACACCATGTCCAGCACACCGGCCCCACGACGGAACTCTAAGCCCAGACTGCTGACACACTGAGACCTGGGGAGAGGAGGGGGCAAGAGGAGAAATATGAGAATGATGCATCCGGGAACTACATATGCCTTCATGTCTATTATTTTATCAAAATGGACAGAGAATATAAATAATACTAATAAAAAGAAAATATCAATCTCTATTTTGGCTTCATTTAAAATGCATTACATTTCACCAAAACACAGACTTTTACAACATTTCTTGAAACAATTAACACAATTAACAGAAATCACAAGGTAGTACATTTTGTGTTTAATTTCTACCTCTTTGATTAAGATTTCATTAAACATTTTTTTGATAAACACTGATAATGAGGACTATCTTGAGTAGATAATAATGAGAATAAACATGAAACTAACTTTAAATCATGGGCGCTAAACTAAAAATAAATTTGGTTTGAATTGAAATCTAACACTCTAAACATTGATGGATGGGAAAAACTGCACTGAATAGAAAATGCTACTGACTCTCCCAGCCCATAAAGAAGGATCCGGTTCAATCAGTTACTTTAACTTTAGCTGATATGTGGAGATTGTTGGGAGTGTATGCAGCACAGGAACAATCTCACAAAAAACACACATCTGGTGAAGCCACTTCAACTGCATTTAGTATCACACAGTACCTACAAAGAATGTACACACGTTTACTGTGAGGAATATAATGAAGGCATGGTGTGGCCCCTGATCATGAATGGTACATCCATCTACCACGTCATTTCCCGCCTATCTCGGGCTGCGTTATGGTGGCAGAAAACCCCGCAAGGCCGCTCCTAACGGGGGATCCAGAAGGTACGTACCATACCTACATTGACTGGTGGCTGCAGACCACATCAACGTCCCTATTGGTGCTGATAACTCACCAATCCGCTTGTCCACCTCATGCTCAATCTTACCCTCACTTGTGGACAAAACCCCGAGATGCTTGAACTCCCAGTTGGAGCAGAAACTCGCTTCCAACACAACACGATTCAATTGGCCACTTGGTCCTTGTAGGTACCAACTCTCATCCCGAAAGCAAACGCCCCAGGGAGTGCTGAAGCTCACGGACTGACTGAGCAAACAGAACCACATCGTCTGCAAAGAGTCGAGGTCCCCAAAAACGGACACTGTCCTCCCACTGGCTGTGCTTTCAGATCCTCTCCTTGAAGATCACAAATGGAATTGGTGACATGGGACTAACCCTCAGATCCCAGAGACCCAATGAATGAATACCTGACTGCTGTCTTTCTATCAATCCCTCTTGTGTCATGGTAAATCAAAACATACACTGTAGGTTGGAAATGACTTACTTGTGCACCTTTTAGCAACTTGGTTCCACAATTTATTGCTCATATAATAGAACATTGTTGACCCAGGCAATTATAAAATCCCCGAAAACAGTACAATTTCATATCCTTACATCAATACATGTGTATTTCTGGAAAATCAAATGAGAAACTGTCTGGATTAAATGGGATTGTCTGTCGTTGTCTAATCCAGTGAATTAAATTATTGACAAACCAAGAACCTAAATAAAATTAATTAAAGTCAAATCCTCCACATCTCGAATATGTCATAATTAAATGTTTTGTTTTTATTGTTCAGGTTGACAGACGGCCTGGAAACATTTGATAAAATATTTGTAAAGTATAAACACTATTATATAATCATTTGTATGGCATTATTTTATCATCTTGTCATCATTATTACATACGCCAAGGAGGTTATGTTTGGTTTGAATTGTGTTTATGTCTGTCTGAAGGATTACCAAAAAACCACCGGCCTGATTTCCATGAAATTTGGTGGAAGGTTGAAGCATGGGACCCTCATGTTACATGTTGGCCTTGGCTGAGATCTGCAGGTCCCGTGGAGTAACGATTATTAGTATTGCTGTCTTGATTGTTTTTTACTGACATAAAAAAAAAAAATTGTTAACTTGGAATCCACACTCACAAAGCCGATCCTGGGTTAGTGAGTGTGGGACTGCGGATATGTCCAAGTGATAAATAAAGTTTGTGTGCCTGGGTTGATGTGGTGTGACCTGTGTGTGTGTGTGTGTGTGTGTGTGTGTGTGTGTGTGTGTGTGCGAGTCAAGCTCCGTGCAGCACCATGCTCTTCTGATCACAGCTCCGTCCCGCCTGCTTCTCGCCTCTTGATTATTGGAGAATAACTTGCACTCAGCAGGGCGGATTATTGCAGAATAACTGTCTCTTTGTTGCCACTTAATACCCTCCATGACCGTGACTGTGTGCGACTCTCGCACGTTTGATACCTGCTCCGTAGCAACCATTTAAAGGAGGCCGCCGGCCTTGGCGACCGAGTGGCCCCCCCTCCTTCGCCCTGGAGCTCAATCTGTAGGCTCAGGCTGGTAATCCCCCAGCCTTACCCCAGGGGGGCCTTCTTATTGGACCAGGGCTTTCCCCACAGGGCACCTTATTGGGTGAGAGCTTTCTCATTGCCAGGGTCTCATGACTAAGCCCAGGCCAATGGGGAGTCTGTGATGAGGCTGAGTTTGTGTCTGTGTGGGGTAGTGACCCCTCATTTTCCCCTTACCACTAAAACCAAGGAGCTTAGCGCATGCCACACAAAAAGAAACCCATTCAAGCCAAAGGGATACGAGCCTGTTCATTCATAACTAAATAATGATGTCTCCATCACAGCACGGGCCACTCTAACTAAAAAGAGATCATCAATTCATAACCCCCTACCCTCGGAAATCCTTCAAACAAGGTGATTACAATCTGTTCTCAAAGTCAAAAACAGTTACAAACACCCAAATGTGAAGGAAAAACAAAAGCCGGGCTTCCATAAAACGGACCCGACATCTGCGCGGGGATCTTAAAGCCGGTAATAGCACCATGCGAACGAGCTGTATCACAGCGCAGAAACAGCAGGGATTCTCAAATTGGTAGGTCGCTGGCTTTTATGAGGCCGCGTGTGATTACAGGATGGAGGCATGAGCGTGTAATCTGTCAAAATGACTGTATCTGTCAGTGAGCGTGTTTCTGATCGGACCATCCTCTCCCTGGGCTTGTCTGAGTCCAGCAATGTTGAATACCTGAGTCTGGCCTGAAGCGGGCTCTAAAAACAGAGCCGGCTGGCTGAGTCACAGCCGGCGGCCTCAAAGCGTTGCAGGAACATCACAGGGGGAGAGAGCCGGCCCGGGTCGCTGAATCGCTGGGAAAATGTAGTGACGCCGTACTGCATGTAGATTATGTTTTAAGCAGCCGGATCTGGAAGAAATAGGTGAAATACGACCTCAGAACAGCGCGTTGCACAACTCAATGAGTGTTCTTCTTCTTGTTGTCCTTGAAGTAAAGAAGCAGTTGGCAGTCGACTAATTGGTGTCTGCTCCATTGGCTATTATACACTATTTTACAGCCAAAAAACTAATAATAATTAGGCCAATTATTATTTTATGTTAGATTTTGCGAACATGTCTGCAGGATCAACTGGCTTAATTTAAAATGGCTTAATGTCCAGTATCATGATGTAAGGGGGAAGGCTTACAGTAGGTGGCGCAATGCCCCTTTAAGGATGGAAGTCAGCCAAAGGTTAAGAAGAAATAGGTATTGAAAACGTTAACACATAATTAGTTTGATGTTATGACAGAGAACGATGGGTCAAGTCGGTCGTAAATGGCATAGATGTAGAAATGCAGACACCAAATTTAAAGAGAACAAATACACTGTGTGTAAAACCGACAGAAAGTTTGACTGTTCATTTATTCGTATATATGATGCATAATGCTAAAAGAAAAGAAACCCCACTCTGATTAAGAAACTATTTCATAACAATATCTGCATTGTTACCTTTCGAGGGAATAAACTTGGTTAGGTTTAAAAAAATATCCTTTTGTCATGGGAATAAAACCTCATTTGAAATCAACTACATGCATTAGATAAAAGCCCTGTTTTAAATTCAAGTGGCATCTGAATATTACAGTATTTTACACTAACAACATACTGTAATCTCTAACAGCCACATCTTCCCTCTGGACGTGGGGTCACAGTCCATTGTTCACAGTTTACACCTGATGATGTGTTGCCGATGAACTCGAGGCTTCAAAACTGCGGCCCACAAACCAACGGGTGACGTCATGATGAACGTCCACTTCCTACATACAGTCTATGGTTGAAAGATGATAAATGATCACACTGAATTATTGCCCAGCCCTAGTTAGTCATGTGACTTATACATCAGCATAATCTTGAGCTATACACAACATTATAATCATAACTGATGGACTAAGAAGCTAAAAACAAAAATAGCAGATGCCACCCTGGTGAAAATAAGATATAGTCTACTGGAAAATATGCAAGTATATATACAACCCAAACACATTAAAGTTATAAACCGACAGTTCTTTCATTCGCATCCAACCTGCATGTTCCTCACTGGCTGTGCATGATGCTGTACTAAAGATGTTGTACTGGAATTGTGTTTTTTCTACGGTATTTCATTCTGATGGATTTGCAATGTAATTGAAACACACAATGGCCAACTATAATGAATGGGAGCCAGAGTGTAACCTAATGACAATGATCCTTTAAGCCTCATGTAAAAATAAAAATAACAAAGATTCAAATGTAAATCGCGAGAATCATTTTGCTGCTTGAGAGCAAAGCAGTTTGAGCCGCGGCTACTTTGTGAGATGGGCAGGCCGGTGGCCGGGCTCCGGGGGGGGCGCCGACTTAGTGATTGTTATGAGGGGCTGCTGGCTGTGTGACATACAGGCTCTAAGTCCTGGTTTAAGCCTGTCTGCTCTCTCTGCAGGAGCCAGGTTGGCTTTATAGGGGCCACACACACACACACACACACAGGTTGTGAAAGGAATCATTAATGAACTGACAATGTCGAGGGGAAAAATAGAAGAAGCTGAGGGCATTATCCTTCCGTGGTGGGGACGGCCAAAGAAAAGCTGTGTGTGTGTGTGTGTGTGTGTGTGTGTTTAGGAGGCTGAGCTCTAAACAGGAGCCCGGGGGACGCACTGGGAAAACAGGCCCTCTCGTCAAAAGCCGTCAGACAGGTAGAGAAAAGACGCCCCGCTGAGGTTTTTACTCCCTAAAACAAACAAGAGGGGAGCAACCTGCTGCACGTCAGCCCGGCTCACCCGGCACCTCTGGGCGCAGCGGCAGGAATGCGAGCTTTCCCTGGTGGAGAGGGAGGGCCGCATCGAAAAATGTTGCATACGTGTGCGCCCGTGCAAAGACAATGCCCACTGCAATTTGTATAACCCCGACGCAGACATTTCACTCCGCTCTTTTCAGTGTCAGGAATGTGAGGAATCCTAGCCTGGACATTTGATTGAGAGAAAAAGAAGAAGAAGAAAAAAGGAGGGCTCCTTTTCTGAAAGAACAGAGGGGACTTTTGGGAGTTGGGAGTGATGGTCAGGGTCCTTTCTCTTTGATGCCGTCTTCACCCCCTCTGTGTTTAGCCATGAGCGAAGACGGTGTGAAAAAGTCGGGGTGCTGCTCCAATGGCGCTACTTCTGTGGGACCCCCCCTCTATCCGGCTGATCATAGGAGCTCTTTGTGCCGCCGAGATGAAAAAAGAACAAGAAAAAAAGAAAAGGAGACAGAATTGATTGCAACAGAGCATAAGAGAAAGTGTTAAATGAAAATAAAATCAAAGCCACAAGAGCTCAATGGAAGCTTTTTCAACCTGCGGTTAGCCAATCGGTGGCAAGCGAGGGGAAATGGATGATGGCTGGATAGTTTGAGAAAAATATCTAACTGCAGTTTTTCTGACCAAAACTGTGTGATCTAAATTATTATTTGAACTTTTTATTTTATTTTTTATTCAGGCCTGTGTTGGAACTTATTTCTTTAAAAAACTGATCAAAGTTGCTTGTTGTTGAGGAGCTCCAGGGTTCTTTTATTCAAATGAAACGTTTGAAGAAAGGTGAAGTTACTGGTAAACTTGACTAAAGTTGTTCATTCACCAGTTCACCAGTCTGCCTTCAAATCGCAATAACAGAGTAAAAACTCATCACTGCAACCTGTAAAACAGCACGTCCAAAATAAAAAGGAAATGTTTTGATGTGATTTGACAAAAAGTGAGACGGTGTCACCACTATTTTTTTCCACAGAGCCAGGAAGCGACTGCTGGAATCCTCCCTGGAAGCTTGCGGTCTCTTTGCTGTGATCTGGTGGCGGCGGCGGCGGCGGCAGCTGTTTTTGCCGGACGTTGTTTGGCGCTGCAGGTGGAACGGTGTTTAGACTCAGGTGGCTGGGATCAAAGGGACATGCTGCTGCGCTAATGCACAGGGTGGAGGCTGATGGTGGTGCTGGGGGCTCACGGTGCCGAGTCATGGAGGAGGAGACATCTGCAGTGGCTGCACTTTGGCAGGAGGCTCGCCCGCCCTAACCTCACAGGGTCCTGGATGCTGTTGGCTCTAGAAGCTCAGTACCTCTTTAAAAAGACAAGCACTATGTTTCACCAAGATGCAAACGCATATATATATAAGTTTAAAACTAAGCCAGAGAAACCCTGGGAATAGAACTCTTTGAATATATATTTTTTTAACATATCTGTATGTTAGTTTGAATTTATGGTTGACACGATTGACTGACGACGCCTTTGAATTGTTGCATGGTTGTTTTGATAGCTTTGGTCTTTTATCTTTACTTATTTACCTGCTTATTTTTTTAATTTGTTTTCTTTTTATGGCCCTACTTGGCCAGATACATATTTCATTCTTATATTCTTTCATATTATTGAAGGTTGTATTTTTTGTAAACTGTAAAAATACCTAAATCAAATATCAAGTATAAAAAAAAAAAGAAGCTACTATTCCTCACTACTGACACATTATGGAGGATTCTCCATTCACAAAATTCCAAACTCAACTAATCCTCCAGTTTGAGAATGCATTTAGAAAAATGTAAAAGTAAGAAAAAAGTAAGCTGTTGCACCAGATCATTAATGAGCAACAAATTCTCACTCCCAACACTTGGTAAGAGGCCGACGCTTCAAACTATGACGCCATAGGTTCTCCTGCAGCGGCGGTCAGGGACGGTTCATTCCATGCATTGTGTCTTTTCTAAATGAACTTCCAACATAGGTTTACTTAGTTTTGAGGTTGAGTTAGGTAACAAAACCACTTGGTTAGGCTTTGGAAAACATTGTGGTTTGGGTTCAAATAAGTACTTTTGCAATAAAAGTACAAACTTAACTAACGGCAGTTACATAAAAAGTGTACTTGCTTCACATAAAATGAAGCAAGTAATAATAAAGCCAGACTATGAAAACATCACCAGCGTCAAGGTTCGTTTCCTCCTCCCAATTTTTTTGGGACATATATTTTTGGGTATGTGCGGCTGTACCGTCCATACACATTGTACAAGTACACAAGCTACGTCACAAAAGTAAGGTAAAATAAGTCAACATTGACTTGGTTTCACGTGGGACACAAACAGCGGTTTCCTGGGTGAAAGTCTGTGTTTGTTTGTCAGCATGGAGTTGTGATCATGTGATCAGCTGACACATTTAGCTGGAATGGATACGTCAACCACAATGCTGAAAATGGACCGTTTTGTAGATTTAGTAAACAGACATGATTCTTGGAAAACCCTCTTCAGTCTTTAGCAGCAAAGAGAGAAGACGCATTGGAGCAATAACTCAGTATAACTAAGGTAGTGAGACACTAACAGATCAACATTACGCTGACTGGAGACAGAGGTCGTACGGGGTCAACGGATTCTCCAAATCCAACACAATATGCATCTCTTGAACTGAACATTCACAGTTTAAGTGCTTGGGCGTACACGATGAGAGTAAACATGAACAATGGACCCTGATCACCCTCATCTGACTGCACAGCCACACGCAGCCTGGTATGTCGATGGAGACACCTCAGGGTGCTTGTTGTTTCCATGGACGTACAGTGCAGGGCGAGAGCAGCAAAGACCACAAAGAACCTGCCTACCATGAGCAATACCTCTTTGAAAGTAAGCTAAGACAAGAGGGGAGACTCCATTGGTTACTCTTTCATTTCCCATACAAAGACAACATTCTTTCATTTGTCCCAGACTTGTAATAAATCACAAACATGCTAATAGAAAACAAAGTATCCTCATATATATATATATATCTTAACTCATCAAGTGTTTTTCGGAGAAAGTCCAGTAACACGTGTTCATTTCAGTTTATTTTACATTCATAGTCTTTTCAAAATAAACTTCTGTCTTCAAAGTAAACTACTTAGTTGGGTTGAGGACAAGATCATGAAATACATAGTTAAGTTTAGGCAACACCACTCAGTTAGGTTTTAGAAAAGATCGTGGTTTGGGTTAAAATAACGACGGAAGTGGCGTTGCTTTCGTATGGAAGTTACGTAAAAAATAAATCAGCATTGACTTCTGCTGTGTCGCCGGTTGTTTCACCTCCTCTTCCCAACCCACCTGCTATGTGTGGGTTTGCATGCGGTCTTTGTACTTCCTGGTTCACGATCACGTGGATTACATGTGAATTGATGACGTGGAATTTCTACAAATTACAGCTAATTCATTTTTGTAGGTACAGCTATGAACGCTGTATGAGAACAACCTTAGCGTCCGTATGAGACACAAGGCTCTCTACTAGATGGGAGGCCTGCTACACCTTGTGACCCCCACTACCTGCAGCCTCCAGCGTAGCCTCCCATCCCGCCCATCCCTCCCTTCCTCTTCCCGCTCCTGTCTTCTCCCCTCCTCAGATTTCCAGGCCGTTTGGGCGCAGGAAGCAGCTTTTCTTGTGTTGTGTCGCGTCGGCCCGTTTTAATTGGCCCAGGTAAAGCTGGGAATTAAAGCAGCCTCAGAGGGGATGTATCAGGTTTAAGCCTCGCTTTTCAGAGACAGGAATTTTCAGAGGCCCCACTCATTTTGAGCGGCTCCTCGCTCAAGAATAGCGCGTCCCATGGTGTTTAGAGACCTGCGCTTCAAGGGGCCACGCTGTCGCTCCACGCACTGATGCAGTCATATTGTACGTCGGGAAAAAGTCACATCAACAGAAGCCGTGTGGGAACATTGATCTGGAAAATTAGTCGTTCGACTCCTCCATAATCACACTGTGTTTAACCCATAATGCACTGGACTCAGTCGCGCACCTGTACTGTAGTAAGGGAAGAGGAGCTGGGCTAGTCTACAAGGAAGCCAGCAAGGGAAGGCAGTGAGAGGAAGAGCAAAGGTTTGAGAGAGGGTTTTACTTTTGATTGACACCTAGTATGCACAGCTGTGTATGTGTGTGGACTACTAGAAGAGCTTCACTCTGAGAAATGTTCCGTCACTTTCATTGGACAAAACTGTGTTTAATTTAAACTACATAAAATGTCCATGATATAATTACCCATATAAAACTAACCCAACTCTTATGGATACACATTTAAAGGCTGATCAATGTTTATTTTTGCATATTCAAGTTGTTTTATAAAAAAAGACATTTGAGCAATGATAGAAATTAGCAAACACCTTACTTGTGTAAAAATAAAGTTGCAAACTTTTTTTTTATATAAAGGTTCCACCTGGAACTCTTTCAGGTGAGTCTACCTACAACCCAACAGAACAACATGGAACCATCTGGGAAAGGTTCCACCAGAACCCCTGTGAGAGATTCTAGAGAACCTTTCCACCTACCAAGGGTGCGAACAAGAACCCACCCAGGGGGTTCTATAGAGACCCCTTTTTTAATCCAAGGGTTGTATCTAGAACTCATCCAGAGGGTCCGACCCATAACCTTTTTATATTCCAAGGGTTGTATCTAGAGCCCACCAAGAGGGGTCGACCGAGAACCCACATTTATTCCAATGCTTTCATCTGGAACCGCCTAAGGGTTTCTCCTCAGTTTTTGTAATGATGCATCTTTCACTTGGTAGGAGACGATGACTAAACATGACTAATGCTATTAGTCATGTTAATGCTGAACATATTACGTGCTGCAAGCTACAGAAAAGCTGAAGCCTGTCAGAGCAGCTTCTCGACTTACCGCTCAACGTCCCAGACGCGAAGAGGGGAGAAGTTCTCGCAGCATGCAGTGCCTGTTACAAAGGATCTGTACACACACACACACACACACACACACACACACACACACACACACACACACACACACACACACAGAGAGAGAGAGAGAGAGAGAATGAATAGTCTCACACAAACCACTTAAACCATCTGAACTCCAACTCTGGAAAAAGGGTTAATGACAATAACATACATATGTTATTTGTGTTTCAGGTAGATTGACTGTAAAGGATCATACAACCTCAATGTATTGGACATATACCAGAGTTGTGAGTGTAGCCCCAAACAAAATCCCATACGATATGTTTATAGGGTTAAAACAGTGGCTATAAAGACAAATCATTTCTGTATGAAAAAAGAAAATGCAGAATTTGGTGTATTTTTCTCTCCGTCCAGCTAAAAGATGGCGGGACGCTTCACCACCCAGTAGTACTTTTTAATGTGTGCAAGTAATACAATAAGTTACTTAAATAGCATTACCCAACCACGAACAGTAGCCTCCATATATCTGCCAGCTGAATTTATTCATGCTACTTTTACAAGTCACACTTTCCCCCTGAAGGTCTCGGCCTCGTCTTGGGAATCATTTATACTCGGTCGTGTCTTGGTCTCGGACAAAGAGGATTCTGGGTTTTATTTCAAGACCACACCAGCAGGAATGTAATGTCTGATTTACCTGTCCGGTCTTGACTTGGTCTCAACACCTCAGAGTCTCGATCTCGATGCAGTCTGGTCTCGGTCTCAGTTTAAGTGGTCTTGACTGCATTTATTGACTTGATTTACCAAAAGTTAACGTCGTGCAAAAGGGAAAAGGTGAGGGCGACGCTTTTAGTCACATCTGTCGCTGATGTCAACTCTTCCCGTGGAAATGCACTTCAGTGGTTGCGGGCGACGTGCAGCGTAGACGGCACACACACACACACACACACACACACACACACACACACACACACACACACACACACACACACACACTACCATGAAGGACTTGTCTACACTCTTGGGTTTAGCACAAAGAATGCTTCTTCTTGCTTGTCACACACACACACACACACACACACACACACACACACACACACACACACACACACACGTCCCTGCCTCCATCCACCAAACATTGTTTCCCAGCAGAAGAAAAGAGGAGAAAACTACAACAGTCGTGATCCTTTGATTGGAGTGGCAGGTTGGAATTAGCAGCCTAGGTATGCACAGTGAATACCACGCATGTGGAGAGGTGGGGGAGCGCTGAAAGGAGAGGGGAGGAGCGCTGTGGGAGTGGGGCTGGCGGGGTGTGCTGGGGTGTTAGAAGCTATGTAGAGGGTGGGGTGGTGGCCAGGGGTGCTGGTGGTAGGGGGGCTTCTGTTGGGCCGGGCCCGAGTCTCAGGGCTTAGCGCCCTCCTACGGGGTTGACGGACAGGGGGGAGGGCCCACCTTTTACACGCGGAGATAGTTACTGACAAGTGCTGTTGGCTGGAGGACGAATACTGTAGATGGAGACGGAAGCAGAGAGGGAAACTAATACACTCTGTTTCTCTGGAATCATAAAGCGGATGGAGAAGGGGGATCGATACGGACATATCTGTTGAATTGTTGCGGCGGTTGCTAAGCTAAATGTTCCAGCATGAATAACGGTGCCGGCCGATATTTAGACCCCAACTTCTGGTGAGCCAAATAGACACAGTCAACTCAAAGACTGTGGAACTTAATACACACACATGGTTCTCTACTTATTCTTTACTGAATAATTTCACACACAAACACACAGTAACCCTCTGAACCCTGAAGCAGTTTTGGGCCTGCACCCCTATGGAAACACCACAACCATGACCAGAGGTAGAGAGAACTCGCACATGTCGGTTGTGCAGTACAACACAGTTATAATGCCATAGATCATGAAAAAAGAAAATAAATGATCATTTCTTTTACAAAAAAGTACAATGGAATCTATATATCCCAGGTGCTATATATATATATATATATATATATATATATATATATATATATGTAAGGTTACTGGGGCAGAGCAGAGAGAGACACTGGAGACGAGGTGAGGGAGAAGGCAAGGTCTTTTTACGAGGCCCAAAGGTCACACACAGAGGTCAGTCCATAAAGGAAAACAAGGCCGACAGGGAGCAGGCAAAAAAATCCCCAAAAGCGAGAGTAAGGCAGACTCATAAACCCGGGAAGATAACCAGGGATAATACTGCTGAGCACACGAGGACAAAGACAATCTGGCAGTGGAGCAGAGAAAGCAGGGCAGTATATGTGTGTGGGGTTACCTGAGGCAGAAACCAGGGGCAGGTGATTGAGCGCAGGTGTAGGGAACCAATCAGGAGACACACATGGGACTCACGGGATGTTACAGTTATATATTGAGCTTTTTAAAAGCTCTTTTGCATCAGCCTGCAGGTCAGTCTACGTTCCTCAGGAGTTTTGTCACGACTGTTGGTCTGAGGCAAATCAATCACGGCTTCCTGGTTTAGAATTGAAAGCTTTTTTTACAGGATCTGTTGAGGAAAACGGTTTATTTGGTACAACATTTTAGATATTAGAAATATCGCAAATTTAAGATTAGTGTCGGTTGCGTTTTCTGGCGGTCGCGTTGGTCACACACGATGTGTTCAAGGACCGAAAAGATGAACCTCTGACGATTATGATTATGATTTTTTTACAGCTTCTGGCTACGTGCACGGCTTTACCTTCCCGCCGGGGATCAGAGGGTTAAAGCTGAAACTCAGTTTATTATGAAGTAACTTTACTACATTTATCATTTCATTATAAATAAACTTGAAACCCAATTGACCATTCTGTAAATTAATTAACAAATGTATAAATTAGTGTTTTTTTTTTCAAGAGCTGGCCAAAACCCCAAACCTATTAAATCAAAAAATGACATAAAATAAGAAAAGTAACATGCTAATGATGAATCAATAATCAGATGTATGATTGCTTTCATTTACCGCCGCTATAATCCAACTAAACGGTTTCTACATGTCTGTTTCATCATTTTATTGGCCTTTTAAAATGACAAAACTGAAATGTGCATATGTATCTCCTACATAGACCATAAACCTTTGAGGATTGTTTTCCTTGAGCATGTGAAATTGCTAACAAGTCATTTTGCAGCTTGCAGATAAACCCGCTGGCCTTATGAAGACGTCCAAGGAAAAATCCTAGAAATTGTTTCCGGGGCTGAACTGTATGCTTATTCACAGCAGAGACCCCATTTCTGTTGACCCGTGGGTTAACTCCCTGCCTGTTAACCACAGTGAAGGGAAGGAAGCCATTAGCTCCAGCTGTGGTCGAGCCACAGGTCAGCAACACTGTCAGAATGTGACCCGGTGTGTCCGGGCCCTCGCTCAAACAACACGACTAATGCTGCTGTCACGTTGTCACATTCCCTCTCTCGTCCTCAACCACAGTTGATACAGTCGCGATGATACAACATGTGATTATACCGCTTTGAAAAGGTTGCTGAATCACAGAGGTTTTGCATTTTCTTTAGAGATGATGATTATTGACGTCATCAGGATGTGAAATGTAGCTCCTCTCCCCAGCAGCGTGCTCTTGGTCCCCACAGGACGGGCCTGCAGACGTATCTCAACAATGAGACACTTCATTGAGTCATGATTGGCTGATGGAAATAAGCCAAGATACATATTTAATCAGGTAGGACAGACGTGCGTATTGACAGTAGCCCGTCTTTAGTTTAATCATCATTGTTTGTTCAGCATCTACCTGAGCTAAACAAAACCAAATCTGCATGCTACCTCGTAGTAAAACGAGTACAGTTTAAATGTCATCTCAAGTCCCGGACTCATTTGCCTCCAGCCTGTTGATACACGAAGATTCCTAAAGAAGCCTCAAGGTTCCCACATAATGTCTTGAGTTTGGTACTCAGGTGAGAACCAGGAGATGGTGCTTGGTTCTCACCCCATACAAAGCATGGTCTTAAAGGGTAACCTCCTTAGTTTTCATCCTGGACCCTATTTACTCATATGTGGTGTCTAAGTGACTAACGGGGACTTTTTAACTCTTATAATTGGTCCGCTCCTGAAAAAGGCTGCAAAGTAATAACAGAGCAACTCCTCACCAGCGATGCATGTCAACTCATGGTGCTTGTTTTTGCCACCGACAGACTCAGGTTATTACCACAAGTGTCTGGCAACATTATGGAAAGGACCTTTCCATAAATGCAGACGCATTTCTGATGTATATCACCATACAGCTCTACTCATGTCAGCTCTGTTAGGAGGGGATCTCGTCATGGCCTGCAGAGGCAGGAGAACTGATGCCTGCAGCCAATAACCAACAAGACTTCACTGTCAACTTTAAACCCACCAGCACCCTGGACTGATGAGATTTTAGAGCTGCTGACACTAACTAGCTGCATAAAATCCTCCAACTTGTATTTGTATTCTTACTAGCTACTTTCCCAAAAGACGCCAGGATTGAACAATCAATCAATAGTGACAGAAAGTTCTCTTCATAGTAATCATAGAAATAGATTATCTATTACAAGGCCTCCAAACCTAAATGTCAATTTAATTATGCATAATGCATTTTAGGATTGAATCCTGAAACCGAATATGAATTAGCATGTTTGCACTTCTGGATCCCTCATCTCAAATTCAACGTTTAGTTTTTTTTAAAGTTGGTTTATTTTTTGATAACTTTTGACTTCAGGTCAATGGTGCAAATGGGGTTCATGATCGAAGATTATTATACTAAACATAAGGTGTAAATATCATAAACGTTTGCCACAGAGCTCTGCAATAATCCAAAGGGGAAAAAAAACATTTTTTGAGGGAACCAGGGTGATGCTAACTTCCTTGGTTGGCTTATAAAAATACATAATCCCTGCAGCGCTCCATTATTCTGCATGTAACGTAGAATTTCAATGGACAGTAGAACTAACAGGAAACAAGGGAAGAGAGAGAGACGAGGAAATGAGAGGCAACAAAGGTCCCAGGCCAGACCTGGGATGCTGCAGTTAACCGTCATCGGGCTCACAACACAATAACTGTGTTATATATGTAGTGTGCTACTTTCCAGAAGAACCACCAGAACCACCAGAAGAACCCCTTCCTGTATTCTGTCCCAACTATGTTTTGGAGAACCTACGCCCCGGACACAAATGGTTTGGAGACGTAGACTGGACTTTAGGATAAGTATACCATATTGTGTGCACATGTTTATCAAATGCCTTTATTAAGACATTGATATTCAGATGAAATTCATCCAACTTTATCAAACAATTAAAAAAAAAAACGTAAAAAGCCTATGCAGCGGTCCATACTGTAGCAAACCATGACGCCCCATCAGCACATGGGGAGTGGTGAGGAGTGGGACATGTTGTGGGGGTTGAGTGGGTGGCAGGACGGGGTTGAGGGTGGGGTGGGGTTGGGGGGGGGGCGTCTAAGTGCGGCATACAGGCAGCTGTCAGGCCCATTAAGCAGTGTGGCCCATCGGCAGTCCCTCGGTGATTAGTGTTGGGTAAACTCATTTATGGCCCAAATGGGTCGGGTGGGGCCGGGACCAGTATGCGTGGTGGGTGACCTCTGACCCCGCTGACACAGGATACAATAGGGTTACGGTCACACTCACTATCTGGACCCTATTACTCTCCATTACTCACATTACTCACCCCTCACCGGGCCGTGGCACTGGCAGAGGCAGAACAGAGGACACCGGCCATACAATGAAGTACGACTCCCCCCTTGTCTCTCCAAGCGCTCTCGGCCGCTGAAGGGCCAACCAGGCCTGATCTGGGGTCAGAGCTTGCACTGATATTATAGCTGCTAAGGTCAGAGCCTCACTCGCCTAATGTGGGGCAAGTGTCCCCCCTAAACACACACAAACGCGCACACACACACAGTCATATCTCTGACCAAACAGGTTCCCGATGTGTGCCTCCCCCTCACTCCTCCGCTCATCATTAGCAGCATGCTGGGCCTCTGCTGCCGTTTGGGTAACCTCATCAGCTGGCTGTATTATCTAAGGGCCTGTGTGGCAGGGTCACACAAACTAACCGAGTCCTCAGTGGGAACCCAGCCGCACTCTCACACACACACACACACACACACACACACACACACGCAGAAATGAAGGGAGGGAGACACATCAACACACGTTCATAACACTGTCCTGCGCGCAAACACACACACACACACACACACACACACACACACAGACGCAACAGAGTGTGAGAGCACCTGCTGGGAGTTGAGTCCAACAGAACCAACATTGTTAGCAACACATCAACACGCCCCGCGTTCCCAAGACCACCGCTGCCGTCCAGACGGTCAGCATTCAGCGCACAGGTTACAGCTACTGATCGACAAGTGTGGAGGAATTAGAGCTGCTAGTAAAAAGCGGCTCATTGTTAGGTGGGAGGGAGCAATATAGCGATATTAGATGGCCTCTGGCTCCAGCGTCTCCGCTGCACGCAGCTATGTGCTATGACAATGTCCCCAAATGCAGCAAGCCACTTTCTATCCAGTGGCAGGGCATGGTAGACCAGGGGTGTGATGCTGATGCCCCCCTGAAGTACCTCCAACCAGCGCAAGATGCAATCCACAGAACTGTGTCATCAGTCTAATTTAATATAGAATATATTTACACTTATATTGAATATTTATTAAATAACAATTTTTAAAGGATTTTTTAATGGATGTTTTTCAAATCTCACCATTTGAAAACACTTTCCTAGACGGACTCCGTCACGTTTTCCCCAATGGAAACATTATCCTATAGAAGGCACTTTATCAAGTTTTCTCCACTGCAAGGGCGTCCTAGAGGGCATTTTATCTCATTTTTCCCATTGGAAATATTTTTATATTTTATATTTCCCATTGGAAATGTGATAACTTGGATTACTGGGAGGGGAATCCGAGAGGTCACTTCTTTTCTGTGATGTTAATAAAGTGAAGATGATGTTGTGCAGTGAACGACATGCTAACATGCTTACGGATTCAGTTCGCTCTCATGTTTTTAGAAATTAGAATAAGACTGAAAACACACATCTGTCTGATTGTCGGCCGTCTTAGACCTTGTGAGGTAACATTCCATCGCCTTGCTTAGGTAGTTTATGACTCTTGAACGCCATTTTACACGGATGTAGTAGTTTGGTAATATAATATAATAGTAATGTAATATCTGGCTATATGTTTGGCTCTATTGAAACACATCATTGAAGTGATGGTAGAGTAGGAGGTGACACGATTGATTGGTTTATCATTAAATATATGAAAGGATAGAATTTGCAAAGTGGGAAACGCTTGATGTGTGAGACCAACAAATCCTTAAACTTTGACTCTTCTATGATGTAACAAGTAAATGTTTG
>NC_136602.1:26044940-26104940 GCF_910589615.1 Taurulus bubalis | reverse complement strand
TGGTTCTCTGCCCACCCGTAGTTTAAAATGTTGGATGTGCGATGTGAGAGAACCCGTGTCTGTCAACCCCAGATTCACTGAAGAATGTAGGGATGAACTCATCCCATTTGTTTTCAGTCCCAATATCTCCACCTTTAGGTATCAGAGCCGATCCCGGTGTTGGATCAATGAGCTGCTTATTGATCAATGAGCTGCGTATTGATCAATGAGCTGCGTATTGATCAATGAGCTGCTTATTGATCAATAAGCTGCTCATTGATCAATAAGCTGCTCATTGATCAATGAGCTGCTTATTGATCAATGAGCTGCATGCCTCGCTGTGTGGAAGTGACTGGGATCAACAGGCTTGACTTAAACATTGCTTTGCTGAACAAAATGTAATAAATAAATATATATCAATCATTATATATTATTAGAAAAACATCTTTAAAAATGAACATGCATTGCAATTAAAGTGTTTTTTTTAAATGTCGCAATAAATCTGCCAAAACCTGAGCAGGGATCAAAATTCTAGTATGTGTTGAACTCAGTATAAAAACATAACATTTTATTAAATAGATCGGCCTGACGCCGATATCTTATTTAGAGGGATTACTTTATCTATTGCGTTTTTATGAAAATCCCTTGTTCTTTAAATGAACAGAAACAAAGGGGAGGTTTTACTTGGTCATTACATACGTTTAACAAGAGGAGAAATCTCAGTCTTGTTTATTTTTTGATGACATGCCATACATGTACACTTCAAGACAAAAGCACATCTCTATCATTCACTATTCTGCACGTATGAGCCGCGACTTGGACCGATGTCGGTGTTTCTTACACGTGAAAACACTCTTCCCTGGTAAACCTGAGACCTGAGAACACCTGTATGAGGCCAGCACGTAATGAGAGGTCTTTATGTGCCGAGGTGTGTGTGTGTGTGTGTGTGTGTGTAGTATGAATGTCCCTCTCAGCGTGTGTTTATGTGTGCAGTAAGTGTGGGGAGTCTGCAAGGTGTGTCTCTCTCGGAAGGGAATGTCTGCCTATAATACGTGTCCGCATGAAGTTATCTGTGTGTGTGAGGAATGCAAGGTGTGTGAGTGTGTAATGAGGGGGTTCGGAGGGAGCTGTGATTATTCTCGCCTCCTGCGGTGCGGGTCCTCTGGCTCTGTGGGCCCCAGGGAAAGCGCCCTGTATTTAGCGTGTGGGAACGCACATTCTGCCCCCTTATCGCTGCATTGTTGCAGCCTCGCTCTTTTCTTCTCTTTTTTTAACTAATTGAATTCTTGACTCCTGAGCCACGGGGACGGCGAGGGAGAGACCAAAGAGAGAAAGACGTGAATTTCGGTGGCTTTTTTTCTTGCGGTTGAGTGGGGCAGAGCAGTGGGGGTGAGATTGGAGTGTGTGAGGCCGGGTGGTGGTGGTGATGGTGGTGGTGATGGCGGCGGCGGTGGGGGCGCAGTCGGAGAGAGAGAGAGCCGACTCTGGCTGGCTGGCTGGGTGGCTGCTGCGGCGTCACCCTGTACTTTGATACCAGAGGTCAAAGGTCGTCCTCCCCCGGCGGTGGTGAGAAAGTGGCGAATCGGGGACGGTTTATCCAACAATCATTTTCTTTTGGAGACTTTCAAAAGCGCTTTTGGCCCCTGCGACATCTTTGTAGTTGTGCTTGAGGAATTCTCCACAAAACAATTGTACCCCCCCCCCCCCTCCCTGTTCTCACCTCTCTTCAGGGTAGCTTCTCCCTTCACTGCCCAGCCCCCCTCCCCCTCCTCTGCACTAGTGGTCAGTGTAGCGTACCCCCTTTCCCAAAACGCCAGACCCTAACCAAGCTAGGAATCAACATACTCGCCTAGTCGGGAGGGACTCTGCACATGGCCGTATTGCTGTTGGCTTGCAGGCTCTACGCTTCTTGAGTTACCATCTAAGTCTCATCGTGAGAAGGTGTAAGAGTTTCTTAACTGTAATTAGAACATTTCAGACACCTTCATCCCAATACTTACTATATGCAGCACCTTGTGTCTCCAGCTTCCAAGGCTTTAGTATTCTTCAAAGGAACTACTTTGGAGTCAAATGAGGATATTTACCAAGGAGTTAGACCGACACCTTATTTACTACAGTAGTATATAGTAAATACTCCTATAGTATTTAGGAGTATTACATTGGTGAACTTTGGTAAAACCAATTACTTTTGGTTTTACCATAATCTAAAGTAATTTTTCCAAGATCTTTCAATGGAGCTGAAAGCTGTAAGAGGTTATTGAACTAATACTTCCTCACAAACAGCCTTCCTCTTGGAAGATGAACACACACTTGCCTCTTTTTCCAAAGCGTCTCTCAGCGTTTACAGTTCAGCAGCAGAAGCCCTATGGTTTGTGCTCCATCACTTTCTAGACTTCCTGTGAACCAGATGAACGGTGGCTGGGCTCATGATACTTGATAACTCAGAGCCTTCAAGCGTCACGCAAGTTATGTGGTGACGTTATTCTGAGGCTGCGGCGGGAAGACATTGTGGCGAGCATCAACCCATCTCTGTATTTCTTTAGAACATTTTTCACTCTTGTGAAGGGAATCCTGCAGACATACATCCCAATCCCCAACTGTTGGGGATCTTTTCATATTTCACAGGACTGGTACTTCATCGGACACAAAGTTATATTTATCAGCAGCACCATGGATGTAGAAAAAAAACCAAAGGTGAGATCTTAAACCAATCTAAAACTCATGTCCACAGAAGACAACTTTGAGCTGAACGAGCCCGGCTCAAAGAAACCTAATCGCCCGTGACTCGGTGTGAGCGCTGACCTGCCGCCACACATCTGCAGCTGCCCGGCCCACTTCCACCTGTTGGGTCTTGTTTGAATGACAGCAGGGTCGGCAGGAAACACCTCAGTCAACTATTAGCGAACCACCTGCCCCACTTCCTACTGCCTGGACCCGCTCACACCAGCTACACAGCAGGAGAGAGAGAGACACGAGCAGGAGACTCATCACTAATGGAATCTATATTCTCAAATTAGAGATGAACCTGTGAGCAGTGGACTGGTCAGAATTGCTAAAAGGTTTAAAGCATGGCTGCACCAGCATGGCATTCAGCCCAGAATCACGTGGCTTCAACATGCAAACTTCATCCAACTTGCCCACATTCAGTCAGTGAGAGGTATGGCGAGTATAATGTGACCCTGTTTTTCCTGGCGCTGTGGAAATGCAGATTGTACTGAATGTAACCAGACAATGGTTAAACATGGAGGATGTTTTCAGTTTGCATTATTCATAAGCGTGCTCTAAATTAAGGCTGGAGTCTCTCTGCAGTGCAGCTCAACAAAGGAGACTATTGCAATTTCAATTATGGAACGCTGTTGGGTTATTTAAACAAAAACTGAAAAACACCATTTATATAAACAATCGTGTTATTTTGGATTTCCTCCTTGGACCCCAAAAACAAAGCATGTTGAGCACTTTGTTTTGTCTTCTACATGCTAATCAAGACATTGCACAGTAATTATTTCATATATTTCCATTTTTGTAAATGAAGAATGATTTTTGAGTTTGGGTTAAGAGTTTAACTCGCTGCGGTGTCACCAAGAGTCCTGACCAGACGTCAGTCTGTGACGAGAACGCGTTGGAGGGAACACCAATAACATCGTGAGAAAAAAAACCTATCTGACCCCGTTTCACCCCTGTAACCTCCTGTAGTGCCTCGTCATAGTTCATTGAACCTGTCCAATATGGGCTCCGTCAGTGGGCGGAGTGTGTGAGTACACAATATGGTGGGGAAAAAGAAATATGATCGAGAAAAGCAATTTCAATGGGGGGGGGAAGAGAAAGCCAAGGTCCAAAGACACAGATAGGATGGATGTCTTTTCCGAGGCAGCGGGACGGGGGCGGCAGCACCGCAGCCTTGGCATTTCACCGCAGCCACATAATCCTCACTCGCAGACCTTGAGATGATATCCAGTGGATCAACAGAAACACGGGGATGGAAACAGAGGTGGGCTGGGATGTGTGTGTGTGTGTGTGTGTGTGTGTGTGTGGTGGATGGATTCATGTTAAGTATATAGATTATCAGTTTGATAAATGGATTTTTCCCCAGGTGGCTGGCGATAAACGTAATTAACCGCATTTTCCGTGCACCAGCTGATGCCGGTATCACACACTGCACAGATAATATTATTGACATTGAAGTTATTTTTAGTCGATATCAAACTTAACCGTTGTCTCAACCAAGGCACAAATATAACAAAGTACAGAGGCAAACAAAGAGGTCTGAAGCCCAAAATAAATGATCTGCTGGAGATGGATAATACAATATGTGGTATTCAAAATAAATATTTCACAATGGAACATTATGATTTATTAATTAGGAATGGGTTGTAGAAGTGCGATAAATTGCTTGGTTAATAGTGTTGTTTCTGTATTCATTCCCTGGAAGTGATCAAAGGACGGAGGAGTGTGAAGCAGGGACAGTTGCATTTCTACTTTCCACTGGACACACCACCACCACCACCACCACCACCACCACCACCACCCGCTGACATCTGGTTTGTCTTCATGGGAAACGGAACCGTCAGCATGCCGGGACAAATGACTCAGTATTAACAGGTATCTTGTCGGCAGTGATGGAAACACAGGTGCACGGGCCAATTTTCCGGCGTGATGCGAGTTGAAGGAAATCTACGATCATATTATCAACAGGAATTTGGACAATACAGTTAATATGCTCTCCTTAAAGCCACCAGACTCCAGTCAGATAACAGCAATTTTTACCTCGCTGGTCAAGGAAACACTTGACAGATACAAAATAAAACTCATCTAAACCGTCTTTGTTCGTCTTTCCACGATTCCAACTGTCACCAAGTATGGTAGAAATTAATTCTGAATTCACCGAGTTAGATGTGAAAAGAAACAGCAGTTATAAGCGCTCCTCTAAGCCAATGGTCTCCATTGACAGAAACTGTTATTTTACCTCGCTGATCAATGAAAACACACTTCATTCAAACGTGACAAAAACAAAATAAAACTGTCTTTCCTTTGTTAAAACAATCACCATCTTTGGTTTATAAGATTGGTGTAAAAGAACAAGTAACCATGACATCCTCACTGTTTACTAAAACCTTTTGAACGAGACACACCAGGAAAAGGACATTTTGGCAAACTAGTCCACTGGCAATGGGAAGGAGTCTATGGCCTATTTCAGTAGTTTTCCTGTATTTAAAAAAGCCTGCATTAACGGACACATTTTGGTGGGAAAAGGGTTTAACACAAGCTGCTTTCAACACACTTGTGGAAGGAAGAAGGCAGCCGTGATTTACCTCATTCACTCGAAGCCTTTAAACTAACAATCTCAGACTTCTGTCAAAGTGGCACATGGCACGAACAAATGCCACAAAGTGCTACAGAGTGAATTACGACACCTGCCTTGAGTCGTACACCTGGGAAGACAATCAGCCTCTTGAATGGAAATGGAATGAAATGGTGGCTGGAAACCAGGGTTCAACTGTCCACATCGTATCTATATTCAGCAGATGTTCAAAAACATCATTTTAAACTAAGGCTACATGATAAAATAATGATTCAGTCATCTCCCAAAAATATTGTAAGTCTTGTAGTAGTATTTTAAGTATTGTCTTCAATGAAAGCCGACAGGAAGAAACACTCAAACTGTGCACATCAAAATACTTAAAAACGATGTAGGTTTGATATTCCAGAAAAGGTTGCATCCCACAGATCATAATTCTGAATTTAAAGACAAGACACCGAAGACAGATGTTCACACACATCCTCCGTTTTGTTAATATTCCAGTATTTCTCACGATCATACTAAGACATCTATATTGACTTGACTATCATCAAGGCATTGGCTTAGAACAGGGTCAACAACCTTTACTATCAAAAGAGACATTTTTGGCCAGAAATAAAATACATCTACAATCACTGTTGCACGCCTCATGGAGTTTACAGCCATGTCTGTCCAAAATGTTATCACTTCATCATTTTATCTTTTTAGACATTTGTCTGAAATTGTCAATATTTAAAAATGTGTTTTGTTGCAGTGACCTTTGACAACCAAATTCGAATCAGTTCAAACTTAAGTCCAAGTGGACGGTTGTGCCAGATTTTCAGAGATCAAGGCGTTGCTGAGATATTATGTTCACCAGAATGAGGTGGATGTGAGGTCACAGTGGCCTTGACCATTACCGATTCAAATATAATGTGGTCATCCTTGAGTCCAAGTGGACGTGTCCAATTGGAAGAAAGTCCCTTACAGCGTCCCTGAGACGTCTAGTTCAAGAGAGTGGACTGGATTAACGTACAGACCGACAGATTCACAACCAGAAAACATAATGCCTCCGGCCACGGCTTTCATTGGCGCTGGGGGGGAAATAAAGCCAAAAATAAACATACTTGAGCCATGAAATAAAGGTAACACAGCCCATTAAGTTCAATGCAGCGAGGACCCAATTGCGAATGGGAGGCAGACATTGAAGAAACGTCCAAGAAGATTTGGTTGGAGCTCCTGCTGGAAATGTCTTTCCATTACCTTTCTTGTTTACAGGTAAGCGACCAATGTTGGCGGTGAGAGCACACAAATCTGGTAATGCACTTTTAAATTCTCTATTTTCCTCAGATTTGGATATTTTGAATCCCTACCTGGCCTAGTTCAAGCACAATGGTATTGGTGGCTGAGCCTTGAGGTGGACTATGAGTTATTAAAAGGAACATTGCCTGCAGGTCTACCACACATGGTTTTATAAGTCCCATTTGTGGGGGCCAACACCATTTCAAGCTTTTTTGTACACTTTTAATATGATACCGTTTAATGTATGCGAGTCCTTGAATGCCTATCTTCCACAGCGCCACTCTGCAGTGGAAACCGGTAATGCCAGAAATTCTCAGAATGTTTAAAAGACCGTTCTCAGCTTGAAGCCGGTTTCAGTTCTGCAATACACGTATAATTACTGCATCATAATTGTGTGTTGTCGTATCCTTTTTGAGTTTTAGCCCGGCTTGTGCTTAAACAACTGGGGTGAAGACCAGGAGGTTTTCTTGGTGTTTTGGGCAGAAGTTAGTTTAACAGGTTTATCAGTGAGTTGACACCTGGGTTCCAGAAGAAATTGTAATTAACCAGGCCGTTGGTCAGTGAGAGGTAGGAACCATTATGAGGGGGCAGCAGTGCTGAGCCTGCTATTTCAGCCAGCAAATTGGAGAAATTAATGATGTGGATAATCTGCCTGCCCCTCTCAGATCTGAGAGACGCTGCGAGGCCGGGATCAGACGGACGAGGCCACCATGCACTGGATCTATTCCCTTCTGTCCCTTCAGTTTCACTTTGACTGGAAATAAGGACATTTTATCAGCTTCCAGTACTATTTACACGGTTTAAGGACCACGCTATGACTGGACTATGTTAGGTTTCAAGGATTCAAATTGAGGGTTAGCGGTAAACATCTTTAGTAAAATGGGTTCTGGTTAGACCTGCTCCTATACGGCTCGGTACTGAAGAGTTTCTGTCCATATTGGATGACTTTACAATGCAGGACTGTGTCCTTTACATTTGATTGTTTAAATTTAGCTGACGCTTTTATCCAAAGCGACTTACAATAAGTGCAATTCAACCGCGAGTACAAACTCAGAACAACAAGAATCGAGAAAGTACAGTTTCTTCAACAAAGTTAAACCCCAAAGGCCTATTAGTAAATGCTATTTAAGTGATACCACGGTGCTACCTTCCCTATTCAAGGTGTAAGGGAAGAAGGTACAGGTGTAGAGTTCGGGGTTATATGGATGTTTGTGTAGGGCATCCAACCAATGTTCCCTCTAATTTTTTTCAGCACTGAGCAAAAACATTTTTTTCAGCACTGTGAGCAATTCTCAACCACGCGACCTGCCGAAAATGACCACAAGCCTGGTTAGCCATAGGGGACTCAAAGAGATGACAGCAAATGCATCAATATGTATACAAGGTTGATATTTATTCAATATCCTTTATAATGGCTGGACTTTGGGAACATTTTAATGATGGTGTTTTACCAGTCAGTTTAGTTGAACTTAAAGGATCTTTGTTGAACTTCAATAAGGGGAGGTTATGACTGGTTCACTGGTTATGACTGATAATGATATATATAAAAAAATAAAAGTAATTTCTCAGCAGGTACAACATTTAAGTGGAACTTCATTGAAAGAAAAATGCTAATGCAGTGCTTAACAATAATTATAGGCCTATTAAATTGACATGGTGTCATTTTTCCTAAAGGTAGCCTATATAAACAATTTAATAACTTCATATTTAAATATGTCTGAAAGTGTCATCCTACCTGTGTCAGTTTGGACTATTTCATCTAGCCACTCATGTTAAACGTTAGGCAGACCTTTTTCTGGGGCGCCTGCTCTGCCTTTCTTTTCGCCATGGAGGCCTATAGCTGCTGGAGCAGGGCCCGCCAGGAGGAGCCCAAACAGCGCCGGCCCGAGCTCATGTGGCGCTCTGGGCGAGCTTCGCTCCTGGCGCCCGGAGGAGGACAGCGGGGTGGGGGTGCTAACGGAGGCAGAGCGCTAGCAGAGGTACAGAGAGCGCATGTCGAGAAACGGGACGCTGATTGGCCAAGAAGACTCGACACGTCAAAGATCTTCTATTGTGGAGATGGCTCACTCCTATCTCAGAAACACTGGCGCAAAAAATATTTTTAACTCCTGAAAAAAAATCGTTTGTGCCGTCTGAAAAATGTGCGCCGTCTGAAAAATCTATTGCGCGGCCACTTCGACTGGCCTGCACGGCCGCGCACGCGCGCAGCTTAGAGGGAACACTGCATCCAACCCAATCCAACAGCTATCAGATGTTACGATTTATTATATTGTGAAACACGGTACACACTATAAACAAAAACAATCCCTTTGGTCATAAAAGCTTCGGATAAATTTCTTGCGTTTCCCTTTCAGGCATGTAGCACACATCAGGAGAATGTCCGTCACGTAGCCAGTTCCTAATTTAGCACCACAAAGAAAAGCCGTGGGCGCTGACATTAACCACTGAGCTTTGTTTGGAACGGTTCCTGAAGCTGACCTGTGATGTTTCCCACTCTGCAGCCAGATGGACGATGGCCTGCCTCTCCGCTCTGGACGGGCAGGTGGGTGAAGTCAGGCTACGGTTACAGCGCTCTGCATCTGCCCGCCTCAGTGTTGTCAATGCTGTGTGTTATTAAGCGTGTAAACACGGCTGAGCAATCAAAGGAAAGCACCACTACAAAGAGCTCGGTTCTGCTCCATCTCAGCCAGTGGCTTTATGGATAGCTTAACTGGTTATGTGCCGACACGGCGTTGGGAACTTTGACTGTATTCTATTAATCGTGTACTTTATTTCTATAACTTGGACAACGGTGGTGAGAAATGCAGCGTTACAAACGAGAGTAAACAATTTAAAAAATATATATTATAAAATAAAACAGAAAATGGGAAATCAGTGTGAATGCAATATGAGAGCGGAAGCTGAACAAGCAAGAAGAAAGTTACAGTTTGTGAAGGAATGTGCACTTTAATCAATGTTGAATGGTAGAAGTGAAGCCATGTCACACACATTGTGATGCATTGTCACCGATGTCAAAAGACATCGGTGACAATGCATCAAAACGCAGACATTTTCCAAAATATAAAACATAATTATGTCTTTCAAAATATATTCAGTTGGCGAGAAAATATGGCAGTCCAGATCTATAACGCATAATAAACATGCTTATAATGTGTTATAATCTGCTTTAAGCACTGTATAATTATAAGCAATAAATATTCACACATAAATTATAAATATTCACACATATTATATTATAACTACAATCACTGTTATGATGCACTATAGTGTGATTACTGCAAGAGGTCGTTGGGTACTTTGAAAAGTGAAGATGTTTTACTCGGCCAGAGCACCTCAGAAATCAGTTATCCAGTGATATAGTTTCTCTAGATGGCATCGCTCTGGTGTCCAGCACCTCCGTAAAGAGTCTCAGAGATATCTTTGATCAGGATTTGCCTTTTGATTCCCACGTAAATTAAATCCTACTTGTGGTTCCTAGAGTTTTAAAAAGTAGGATCAAGTTATCAAGCTGCTCTTCTGTGGAACCAGCTTCCACTTTTAGTCCGGGGACACCCTCAACACATTTAAGAGTAGACTCAAGACTTTCCTCTTTGATAGCTTAAAGTTAGGGCTGGATCAGGTTGGCCCTGGTCCAGCCCCTAGATATGCTGATATAGGCCTAGACTGCTGGGGACATCTTAGGATACACTGAGCTCCTCTTCTCTCTATCTCCTTCTGGGTGAATTCATGTCGCATTAATGCACATTATTAACTCTACTTCTTCCCCGGAGTGTTTGTGCTTTTTCACCTTACAGGTTTACATGGATTGTGGTTTTATCATTTATTTTTATATAAATAAATACTATGAATATTTAAGTTTACAATACTATGAATGGTATATAACACATTATAAGTATGTTAATAATGACATGAGCGTCAAAGAAAATGCTACCAAGAACAAAATGAAAAAAAGGTAAATACTATTATATTTTTGAACTTCTTTTTTTCTTTACTCTGTGTTAAATATCTTAGCAGCCAAACAGGGGTCAGACTAATCATAGAGGATATTAATATGAACGCTAACATCAAAGGGGTGCGCTGGATTTAAATATCACAAGACAAAACGAGAGCACAGTAAACATTTCATCACGATTCTCTTGGTTTTCATAATTGTTGGAGACCAAAATCATAAGTGAAAATCCACCGGCCCCTAACATCAATCACTGGTTTTAAAGAAGAGCATTCTGTCTGTCCCTCTGCTCGTCTTCCGATTGTACCGGACTAACATGTTTTTATTTGCGACTCCTGTGAACCAAACTTGTGTGCGTGATTCTGATGCTTACCTCAATGTGGGGCTAATAGCAACAGACCACACTCTGTCATACATGGGAATGGTGTCTCTGGGGCAGCTGGAGTTCAGAGTCCAGATCTAAAGAAACAAAAGTCCCCAGTCAGCACAATAAATAATGTCTGCAAAAACTCTGTCCGTCCGTCCATTATCTGTAACCACCTGTCCTATATAGGGCTGTGGGGTGCTGGAGCTAAAACCAGTACATCACAGGACCATACTATGTTATGCTCATGACATATAGACCCCTTTTCCTGTTGTTGTTTTGTTCTTTACGAGTTTCTTTGAATATGTCCAGTCACTCCCTCTGAGTGATACTTGAGAAAGTTAACATTAACCTACGACAAAACGCCAGTCATCTACACACCCGACAAAGAAGGCAACGTGCATCGTACAGATATGTTTAGAAATCTTTGGATGCCTGTAATCGACCTGCTAAAGTGGCTAATCCAGCATTGGCAACAGTTGCCAAAATGCTAAGCGACCCCAAAAAGGAAGACCCACCTATCACAGACTTTGGTTCGCAAAAGGCTCTACGAGGAGGAACATTTTCTCTCCATCTCTCTCCTTCAGTCGTTTACGTGAGCAGCGAGCTCACCGCTTCGGTTAGCAGAGGCTAGCTAATTTATTAGCAACGTAGTCTAAAGGGATGTCATGTGTACAGATTGTAAAGCCCTCCGAGGCAAACTTGTATGTGTGATGTTGGGCTATGTAAAATAAACTGAATTGAATTGAATTAAAAACTATTAGCGATATAGTCTGGAATCATAGTTTTCTCATCGTAAAAGGTATGTGGTAAAGTTGGAGCCATACTCAAACATAAATTCTATAACTTTACCCTACAACTCTTGCCTCCACACGTAATCATGACATTGGTGAATTGAATCTGAAGCTAAACCTTCTTGTTCTGGAGAATTGTAGAGTTATGTTTGAGCGCAGTAAAGTCTACGTCCTACAGTCTTCCTCTTTCTTTGGGAAAACCAATGTGAACTCTACACGTCATGGAGCTGTGCATCGCTCCTTAAATCTGGATCGTGGGAGGTCGTTCTGACCCGGGTTGTTTGATCTCTGGATCCACTGACGATGAGTCCGCCTTTAGAGTCCAGGCAGTTGACTTCCTGGTTGTGACCCGACAACTCCATCGACATGTCCCGCCTCCTGCTGTGAACCACGATCTTGCCGTCACTGAGAAAAGAGGAGTTGTTTTTTAGGACGAGTCTGATACTTCTCAGGAGGACGTCAGCCTTCATTGAGAAAGAAAATACAAGCGAGCCCTGATCCCACTGTGTGAGTGATATAAACTCAAAAGGAACAAATAGAAGCTCGAGCTTCACCTTCCGCCGCTGATCAGGTGAGAGTCCGTCAGGACGAAGCGGCAGACGTCGCCCTTGTGACCCGAGTAGATTTCCAGCGCTTTAGGTTGGAGCTTCCCGGAGTCCGTGCTCAGGCGGTACGCTCCGATATCGGCAGCCTGAGACAGAAACAGGACGTTCCCGTCCAGCTGCAACCACGGCAACAGTCTGAAGACAAGACACAGGATTTGAGAGGACAGTGATGCGCTTTCTTTGCGAGCGTGACATCAGAAGATTGATATCAATCTCATGTGTGTTAGGTATGGAGTCAGAAACATGACATGGCTAGCATAGCTTTAAAGAAAGCTAGGCAAAATCATGCATCAGAGAACACATCATCGTACACACAGCTCTGAATTCTCTTTTTTATATAGATTTTCTCATTTGTTACACTGCATATTGTCTAGGTGATATGGAGAAGAAAATAAGGTTAAATCATTTCAGCTTTTAAACATTTTATAGGCAGAATACTCACGCACTTTGTTTTCCATTTGAGATGAATTGCCTTTTTGCAGACCCCGTGGTACCAGTTTTGAGCGACCTTCACCCTCTCCTTCAGTGGGATGGAAGGATATCTGCAACGACAGCAACAGTTTAACACTATATCCTATGGCCGCTATGGATTTTGAAATATCGGCTAGTTTACGATTTAAAACATCCCCACTCCATCGGAATGCTCCTTAAATCTGTAATTTGGGATTTTGGGCTAAAAAAATAATAATTATTGAATTGAAGCAACGTAAGAGGACATACAGAAACACTGCGATTAATAGAAGATCAATTCAGTTTTATATGTTTTCCAATACAATTTAGGTGAATGGAATTTATTTTGTGGTGCTCACAGTATTAAAAAAAAATGAAAGAAAAACAGTAACATCTCTTTTTAAAATCAGTGGTCTCATAACTCAGGATCATCCATTTTTTTTGGGACTTTTGTCATCATGTTCCAAAAAGATTTGTTGTGTGTAATTACAAAATAAAAATGGTGATTTGCTATATAGACAGTGGTGGGTTGTGAAAATCACCCTGCCTATTACCACAGCTTTGTACTCATATCTGGCATATTCCTTCACAAATGTGCAACAACATTTTAACACACACACACACACATATACATATATATATATATATATATATATATATACATACATACATATATATACGTATATATATTTATATATATATATATATACGTATGTATATATATATATATATATATATATATACATACGTATATATATATATACATATATATACATATATATATATATATATATATATACACACATATATATATGCATATATACACACATATATATATGCATATACACACATATACATATACATATATATATATATATATATATATATATATATATATACATATACATATATATATATATACATATATATATATACATATACATATATATACACATATACATACATATACACATATACATACATATATATATACATACACATATATACATACATATATATATACATATACATACACATATATATATATATATATATATATATACACATATATATATATATACATATATATATATATATACATGTATATATATATATATACACATATATATATATACATATATATATATATATATATATACACATATATATATATACACACATATATATATATATATATACACACACACACGCCCCAAGGGAGTACTCAGTAACACTGTCAATGCACCAGCCCAGGCTAACGCTGGGCAAAACAAAAACACACACGCCGCCGGTTCGTCATCAGTGTGCGACTCTTGTCTTACATGTCCGTCCCGTTCCGAGTGATTCCGGTGTTTAAAAACTCTTTGGCGATCTTCCGCCACACGGCGTCCCGGTTCACCAGCCGGTGAACGCTTTTACAGACTTGAGAGAGGCGGCTGAGGGATTTGTAGTCCAGAAGAGACAAGACGTGATAGAGAACATCTTCCGGCAGTTGCGTCAGCAGCATGCTGAGCTGACGGCGCTGCCGGCGGGTCGCGGCCGTGCTGCCGCGCACGCGCAAAGGCGCACGCGCGCGCGGGGCTACTTTGTAAACACGGGCTTCGAACGCAGCAAACAAAGTATCTTATTTTTAGAGCGCAGCGGGACTATCATAGTGAGCATGGCGGAGGAAACAGGAAGTAACTTCCTGTATTCTGATGACGACGACTACTGGACGTGATGACGTCACGGGTTCTCTGTCCAAACTTCTGTCTGTCCAAATACTCCTGACGTCATGTCTGTTTATTTCTTGAAATAAATTCGTTTGTTGTGTAAGTGCCTATATTATATATGATATAGCACTTACTTTTCATTTTTAGCACTGACAATGAAACAATAAAAAATGCTAAAATAATAAGACAATAGACGGGGAATTAAAGGCTGTGGCATATCATAACATTTCAATAAAGTAACCCGAAGGTTTGCTGACGGCTATTCGGATTATGGTGTGTCATCAGCGCGTAGTTATCATAGACGGTACGCACGAAGTGGACGTCGCCATCGTGATGTCACCCATTGGTTTGTGTGGACGTTTTGAAGCCTCGCAATGTTCTCCGTGGCCATCTTGGATTACGGCCCTCGCCATGTTGTTTTCATCGCAACCGATGAACAGAAGTTACCGGAGCTACCTGCCTGGCTTGAATCCAGAAAGCTGGCAGAAATGCAGCTGCTAGTTGGTGCTTTTTGTTTGGGCCTAAGTAGCTGTGTGATCCCATCCCATTTAACACATCTACTTAACACGGTGAGAACAGAGAGCTGAGTGCGAGAGCAGATCCTCCTATGGACCTGTTGAGTTCCACAACCAGCAGTCTGTGGAACCAACACGGTCCATTTCATAAGCCGGCATCCACATTCTTGAATTGATATGGATGGTGATATTGTATATTTTCCTCCTGTCATTAAATCCAATGTGCAGATCCAAATGAATGTATATCTATCTACTAGTACTAGTGTTATGTGTGTATCAAAGCCTGATATATCTTTTTCCTTTCTGCCATAGAGCTCCATTGTTGTCCAAAAATGGTTAAAAACACATGAATGACATGTGGATGACATCTTCCTTCATGACCACGAACACATACGCTGTAGTTCATTTAGACTTGATCCCACATACACCGTCCTGCTGCCACAAATGGACTATTTCCTCTTGGTTGAGCAACGGAAAGACTTCACTGACCATTTGTTTTAGGAAATTACCGAGCTGTTTTTAAGAAACTATATTGAGTGTTTTTAAGATCCAAGTCTTCAGTATCGGAGCCAATGGGCTTGCATGCTGAGAGCCACAGACAGGGTGAGATTGTATTGAGAGATGGACGAAAACATTGCTGGTTCTAGTCTTTAAATGGGATTTGCTGACAATAAGAATATTATAGGATTCCACCATTCTTTTAACTAAACATTTTTTTTAAATTAAACATGTTTGCAAGGTGTTCTTTTCAATAGCTAGCGAATGTTAGCCTAGCATACACCACGTCTAGCTAACGCTAAATTAGAAGATCAGACACCAGTCTCTTCCCCTGCCAAAGATATAATCCAATCCTGTGGGAAACATATCTTAACATGTTTATGATAATTATGATAACTAAACATTAACGTTGCGGCTCATGGGATTAATCTTAATTTACCTCAATGTGTTTCCTGAGGTTGGATGGGGAGTTTTTGAAAGCTTCAGTAGCTTTGGGTTAGCATAAGAGGCACTTCATCCGGTACGAAGAATCTTTCACTCCAACATAAGAAAACATTTCTCGCAAATGGCCACAGGTGTTGTCTTCGTCACACCGTCGTTTGCTGCAGGAGTAGCAGGTGCTTCCATTCCTGCTTCCATCATGGATTCAGTCATCGTAGAGTCATGTAGTCGCTCGCTAGCTAGCATCCTGGGCATCACTGGGACTCTGTGTCTGTGTTCCACCACAATCCCTGATGTTGGATCATGATTCATTTTTATTCTACAGATAGATTTGATTTTGTAGCGAGAAACGAAGGTTTCAGGGGAAACGTATCGGAGTCAAAGTATCAGTTTTCTTTGCAAAATGTAGTGAAGTAAAAGTAAAAGTCAACAGAAATATAAATAGTCAAGTAAAGTACAGATGTACAAAAAACGACTTAAGTACAGTAACAAAGTATTTTACGATACACCACTCCCAACTGTCTGCTATGTGATGTGTTCTCTTTGGCGCTGTCATGCCAGACTCAGCTCTCACTCTCACTCTTTTATTTAACTTCAGTTACAGATGCTGAAACCCTTCAGTGGGAAGAGGAATGCTGGTCCCTTTTGTCTGAGTCATGTTTTTGATTATCATCTTTTTAATCAACTATTTTGTCACATTACCATTTTAAAACACTATCAACACTTCTAGGTCACTCACAGTTGTGTGGTGTTCCATAAACTATTGTATGCATCATCTTATGATAACATTATAACCTGCATATAAACGATAACACAAAGTCTTTTTTTCACCTAAAAGGGATAGTGAGACATTGTTAGTGGGAGAACGTATTTAACTCAGCATGTTTGAAACTGAACAAAGAGGAAGTTTAGTAGCTTTGTTGCTGTGACGATCCCTTGGTCTCATTTTTTTTAAATCCACCGGTACTTATGAGTGTTTTCTGATTGCCGGCAACTACCAACAAACTATCAATTCTGCAGACAATTATGTCCACATTTTAGATCAGTGCGTCATACAAAACCATGCAGTCTATGGAGGTACTAACATCCCTCGCTCAGAGCTCCAAACTAGAAAGCCAACGACACGTAAACAATGCAGGGACAGCTCATTCAAAGCTGAGAAGGGGAAAGTGTCAAATTTAACGCATTGATTTAGATTACTTAAAAAAAGAATTGCATTAAAATCAACACATCTAATTTAATGTTATGTTATGGACCACATTCTAAATTAAGTATGAGGCCTGTATGTAAAAAACAATTAAAATACAGTTGTGGCCACATTTAATTCAGGCTGAGTGATGCCTAGTTATCTATAAATTGCATTGTCTGCATGTTGAATGACTGGAATAACAGGGAAATGAGCAAAAATGACTAAACAGAGGTAGGCATCGGGACATAGATAGCTTTAGTTTCACAACTATCTTATAATCATGATAAATAACTTTGAAGTTGAAAAGAAATGGCTTCCAGGAGAGTTTTAACCCACATAGAAATAATTGAATGAGCTCTGGAATCGCTCAGCCGGGCATTCATTGAACTCATCATTTCAAATTCTACAGGGGTCTTTAAAAAGAAAAGAAGAAGTAACCGTTTTAAAGGGTCAGTCCACACAAATTAAATTAGTGTTTATTATTAAGTATGTGTTCATCATGAGTGTGAAAAACGAAATACATTAAACCATAAAAACCCCGTAAACATGAAAACAACAACTTTAAACTCTTTTTGTTTTCTCCCCAGTGCCTTCATTTGCACTCAATGTCTTCGTCTTGAGCACATTAACAATAATTAGTCAGGCTCGTTGATTTCCCTAAATTATATTGTGGTGTTTTTCAGTGTATGACCATACAGTGAATCATTTCAGTTAGTTTGTGTCTCTCCAGGCCCAAATGTGCACCAGCTTCCCCTCCTCGCCTCATATGGTGATTTATACAGACACTGAGCAATACAATGAAAGTGGAATACAGCCCTGAGGGCTGTTTAGCCACTAAAACTGCCAAGGTTGTGTCACGGTCAAATGACTACCAAAAGTTGATTGACCTTATGACATTCTGTGAGGCGCTTAACCGTTTAGCATCAGTAGCATCAATTTGTGCTCATTCACATCATGAGGGTCCTCAAGCCTGCAGTTACGAGTGGCATCCCCAAAGCTCTTTGATCAGCTGAGCACGACCGCACATAATTGAAATATGCAGATTGTTTTTCTTTCTTTCTTTCTTCCTTTTTTAAAAAAAAGACATGTCCCCTTGTTGTGAAAGCCGTGCTCTCTCTAAAAAGGCCATGTCCCAAACACCGGGCCGTCGAAAAAAATCATTTATGGTTGGCTTTCCAGCTGAACTGTCATGGCTAAAAGGAAATGAAGAGGTTGGGAGGAGGGTTACGGGGAGTGGAGGGGACGTGTGGGGGTTGCGGTGGGGGGTGTTTCAGGGGGGCTATGTAAGGGAGGGGTTCTTCCCTTTTGATCTTTTTAGGGCAGCAAGAGAGAGGGGGTGCTCTGCCTGCACTGGCAAACACATTTAGCTGGTAATTGTTCAGATCAGACTGACAATCAGTCTTGGAAATGCATGGACAAACAAAAGTTTACAGCTCCAATTGGAAAAGTCAACAGGTCCCGCACAAGGCCCGTACACAAACAATGAAACTGTCGAGCTGGAGCTTCACTTTGATCAGTTGTTTGCGTTTCAATTATCCAGCCTGGCCGGACTGGTGGCTTTTGTTAGCGCTGCTGAATGGGGGCCTGGATTTAATGGGCTGCCTGTCATTTTTGATAGAGAATCCCTCCACCTCGCTCCTGAACATCCTCAGACAAATGTCGGTCAGCGGCCTCGGTACAGTAGGAACTCACTCGTCACGAGTCGGATACAACGGATTTTTTATCCTTTAAAAAAAAAAGTTAAACAGTGTTAAATTGCAATTCCATCAAAGATAAAAAAAATTAAAAAAATTGATTTAATTTATTGTTTTTGTTTTCCAGTTTGGAAAATGTGTAAATTAGTTTGGTCATTTTTGTAATTTCGTATAGTTCCGTATAATATAATGAACGTGTGAGCTGGGTCATGAAAATAAACCTAGAAGAACCTCAACAGTCCATCCTTTATAAGCGTAATGTCTCTGTATGATTCTCTCCAACTGTCACAACACCAGAGTATGAAAAGTCAACGTGCATTGAGTGCAGCCTGTAATGCGTATGATGTATTCAGATGGAACCGGGATTTTAGAATTGCTGAAGACAGGACAGAAGGACAAATTTCTTCTTTTTAAAGAAGAGTGTGACGATCCGCTGGCCTCATCGCGGCACAAAGGGCTGAGTGTTGCTTCAATGTTTTCCCACACTGCGGGATAACATGTCTGATGGAAAAAAAAGATTGTTTAAAAAGAAAAATCATTTGTAATTTGTCTGTAGAATTTAAACTCAGGAATTAATAAATTGAAAAGGTTCATATAGATATGAAGGTGTTTTTCTAATATAATTAATATAAGTACTGTCCTGAAACTCAGATATCATTTAAAAATATATATATCAGAAAACCTTTTAACACATCATACAGATTATTCTTTTTTTTTTTTTTTTAAATTTCACAATTGAGCAATGCATTTATGAAGCAATACATGCATCTTTACATGTTCACACACTTAAATGTTTCTGATGGTGGTTGTACAGAAATGAAACGAATAAACTAAATTTAAATACTAGTTTTTGCAAACTATTTATGTGATTTTGAATTCTCCTTTGTATGATGAAAGTCTTTTTTAGGGTTCAGAAATGTAAGTGTCCAAGATAAAAACAAAAAAAATCTAATTACAAAGATTCATTTGGCCATATTTTCAGATCAAAGAAAGTAAGATTGGATTGAAGATCAAGCTACATCCCAAGTGAATACAAGTCGTTATATCCCTTTGACACCAGTTTCTACCATTCATCACTTCTGAAAGCACTTGATAGACTTTAATAGCTGAGTTTAATAAAGAGAAGTAGAGTCTGAGTATAGTGAACGTTCTATCCATCATTTTGCTTTGAAGGAGCAAATGAGGTTCCACATGTATCTAAAAAAGAGCAACTTTGGAGATATCTCCACACCTGATGAGCCACTGCTATTCTTGGCAAAGGGTCAACAAGAAATCTCCCTGAATGTTTCTGCGCGTATCCGAGGTGGCTGGAGGCTGTAAGTGCTTTTTGATGGGGGCAGCTTCTGTGTCGGCTTGTGGCTTTTCCAAGACTGCTTAGGGAGGCAGGGTCGCGTTCTCCGGTCACCCCTGCTATTCTACGGCCTCCACAGGGGGGGTCAAGGCAGAGGTTAAATTGCTCCCTAAGCAAATGAAGAAGGTAGCCCTGTTTGTTTATCTGGGGTTAAGGATGATGGTTGTGGCTCAATAAAATGGATGAAAGCGACGTCCCCCCCCCCCCCTCCCCCCCGCTCCCCTCCCCGCTTTCAGCACTGGAATTGCTCCACATTTGCATGGCAGCATTGGCGACACAGAAGGTGTGATTTTTCCCACAAGCCAGTTCACTGAGGTTCGCCGAGGTTCACTCTGACTTTACAGACTGTGGTGGGGGCTGTAATGGAGAGGGGCGACTGGAAGCCTAATTGAATCAATTTACACAAAGTCTACTGGCCTTCCAGAGGCTCCGTAAATCCTGGATTTGAGAAGAAACTCACAGAGTCATCTGCATACTGTTGTTTTTTTTAGTCAAAACTGTATTTCACCAGCTTGTTTCCCCTTAGCTCCAGGCTGCATCACTGAGTTATCAGTGCCACGGGCTGTAATTGATTGATTTGGTGTCTGTCTAAGGGAAGTCCTGAGGGACAAATCCCTCTGTTAATCCAATGTGGAAGGAGTTAAGCAGATTAATGTCATGTATTGTCAAGATCATTTAATTCAGTGCTTTGGGTCGGACGGCCTTTGATAGGTCAGGATTAACTAGTGAAGGAACTCGTCCACAAGCACGGGGGTCACAAAGGGTTTTCATCTGACAAAGATCATTTTGGGGAAATGGGATAAAGTTGGAATTGCCATGACAACAAATTCTGTTTTTTGTGATGGCAAACTGGATGTCTTTGGGTTTTAGACAAAACAAGACTTTTGAAGACGTCCTCTTGGGCGTGGGGAGTATTCCTTTTTAACCTTTTTCCATTTTTTCTGACGTTTTATAACCAAAACAATTCATCAATAAATAACCGTTAGTTGCATCCATCCTCACATGTTCATTCGACAGTCAGTTAAACATAAAAAATATTCAGACTTTTAGCTGATATGTCTATTCTCAGGGTTGGTTAAGGCCCATGCACACCAAGTTTGTATTTATGGTCCAAACTTGTAACACGTTTAAAAAAACGAATACAACCTCAACGCTGTGACAGTTGCATTTAGACACCGACTCCCAAAGTCCTGTCCGTCGTTAAAGTATTCAGAGTGTGATGGTGAGAGAGAAGAGAACGAACAGTCTAAGCAAATGTATCGGGTCAGCAGTGCAGGAACTATCTGCTCTCCTGCTGGCAAACAAACACACACACACACACACACACACACGCGATCAGGTTAAAGTATATTCACAGAGTTGAATATCGATCAAAGCGCATATTATCGTCATATCACAGGTGGATGACGTTTACCCAATAAGAGGCCGATGGAGCGGCAAATTCATTCATATAGTGACTTCTTTTTGTGTCGCACAGAAACATACATGCCTACACACACACACACACACACACACACACTAGTGCCTGGTGGGATTGTCCAATCAGATTACACGCCGGGGTGTTAAAAAGGCGGGAGATGAAAGAATAACAGTGGAGATAGTGAGAGTTACAGAAGCGATGGAAGCTAAAGCCGAAAGACAAACACAGGCGGTATCATCCCCACAACAGCAAAGCGCTCTGACACTGACATGCTGCTATCTGCTAAAAAGGAAAGAGGGGTGGGGGTGGGTGACCTTGTTATCCCTGTTGGGATCAGACTAAGAATACCCTCCCTGTTAGCTTTCCCTGGTCAGGTTTCATACGGGGAGGAAGACCCTTCTGTTCCGTTTGGAAGATGCTGGTGGAAGAAAGTTAGCGGCAACACTATGGAGAAGAAGCACCAGTTTGTTTGTACAAACAAACCTACTAGAAAACAATCAAATCAAGCTTAAAAAGACGCCATGAACAATGTCCTAAGTAAGGACGGATTAGGGTAAGGCTACAATGTTTTGTGAAACGCTGCAATTAAGACGAGACATCCCAAAATGTAACGTAATACTTCATTTTCATACGTTTCCAGAACAGACATCGAAACTTTTTGATGAAGCCATGTTCAAAATGATTGTTTCGTTTCAAAGGTTTTAACAGAAGGCATTTCGGATATCTCTTTTTACAATTCCATAATCAGAAAATATTGTCAGCTGCCATAAAAACTCATTTTTTGACATGTTTTTGAGAATAAATTGTTGTATAAATCCATCTATGAATAATATATGAGCAAACTCCTCTGTGGAAATATTCCGGTTTTACAAACAGTCATTGAAAATGTTGTAAACATACATTTTGAAGATGTTAGAGGTGAATAGGGTCAACAAATGAACTTCCCCAGATGATTAGTTTCATTAAGACAAGTATTATTTGTATCCAATTGTTCTGAAATGCAAAATATGCAATTGAGGCGTTATCTGATGCTAACTTTGAGTGAATTCAACATCCAGTCAACTGAGTATTTTGGATGTTTTCTTTCCTCTAGTCTGAGAGAAGGAATGTTATGGAAATCAAAATATCCTAAAATATCAGAAACGCTTTTTAAAATCCGTACAAGGCAAGTTTAGAAGGTCCTCCTGACCAGAGTCCTGCAGACCAAAGCTCAGCCCTGAGTCAGGCCTTCATCTACATCAGTGGACTCGACTTCTTTCCTTAATGTAAGGCTGTCTGCTGATAACCATAGTGTGAATGCTTAATTCATGAGACACTCAATGAGTTGGATTTGAAGGTTCAGCGCCAAAATTAAATATTAATTTCATGTTTATAATACACATAATGTAGTGTGTAAATAATCCAGTGCCTCTAAAATAATGTTATATGTATATGAAATGAATTACACTCAAAATATGAGTGCAGTGAGGTGTAGCCATATATATATATATATATATATATATATATATATATATATATATATATATATATATATATATATATATATATATATTAATTTGCCAGAAAAGAAGCAACATTCACAATAAACAAAGTTGAAGCTACATTTGGTTGATTGCTTTGTTATTTTTCTTTCTCATTTACGATAGATATCGCGATAATGTTGTTATCGTGATTTCTTTTGGCGACGATAGTTACTGATGTTGTGACAGCCCTACCTCCATACTGTGATGTGTTATCGTTGACTCCTTCAGCTCCAGTATTCACACACGTGAAGACCTGTAAACCTCTAACCACGAGCATACCCTGACAAGAAGACAGTGATGGATAGCTGCCTAGCAAACACGCTGACATTAGGTAAACACTGAAGGCATCATCAGCGGTGTATAAAGACTACAACCGAGGGCGCTGTCAGACTGGCAGGGGTCACATGTACACATTTAGCAGCCGGGGTTAGCATGGTTAGCATTACTAATAGCTCACCTGCTATTGGCTTGCATAGGCTGTACATCAGAAGTGGAGGAGTCGTATATATAAGTGATGTCGCCCGTTGGCTTGTGGACTGCTGCTTTGAAGCCTCGGGGGTGGCAGCATGATGACATTTCTGAACCCAAAACATAAACGTGCTTCACATCAGCCTCATATCTCGCTTGCAGAAAGCTACCATGTGGTGAACGCTGTGACGCAATAAGCTACGACGCGTTTTTCAAACCGAATGCAAAAAACGTCTATATTCCACATGTCTGTGGTTTGCAGAAAGCCGTGACACCAACATGTCTCCCCGGGAACTGGACTGCTTATTCGTTCAATCCCTAATGTAAAATAAATAAGTTTCATGTTGGAACAATCTCTTGTGCTGCTGCATGAAGGAAAACTGAAAATGAACACCATGGTGACAGAACATGTTTGTTAGCAACCGCTTCTTTCAGGACACGTACAACCTTCGAAGTTCTGCATGTACTGATGTATTTTATGCTGTAAAACAAAACTTTAAAATCTCTTCAACTTGTGTTAACCACAGGCTTTATTAATCTAACCAAAAGCCCATTAAAAAAACACATTGATTTAGATGAGGAAACTCAAAGCGCAAAAATGCTGACTCATTCCTGCAGTCTTAGCTGTGAGTGCGGTGCGGATGAAGAGTATTCATCAAGGACTGGAATTGGAATTGGAAAGTTTTTCAAACAGTTGTTAGCTTCTTACTCAGGAAAAGCACATTGAAAAAAGGAAATCCCGAAAGCAAAGGAGCCCAGCAAAAAACACACATAATGAACAAATGAACTGTTTTGAGCCTTTGCATGAATGATGATAAATGAAATTGCAATATCACTGTTCATTTCAGAAGTCGCTATACAACTGTTGTCACCGTATTTAAAACGTTAACATTGTTTAATGCGATATGTGTCTTTTCAGGGTTTTCACACAAATGGACCAAAACAAGCGTGTATCAAACAAGAGTTTAATATCAGCATTTTAATGTACATTTATTACACATTTTAAATAAATATTCCATCCTTAAAATTATTTTACACATCCTCAAATAAAAATATATTTATATATGTATAAAAAAAACTAACAGACATTCAGGGGGCAACGAAAACACGTGTGTGTGTGTGTGTGTGTGTGTGTGTGTGAGTGTGTGTGTGTGTGTGTGTGTGTGTGTGTGTGTGTGTGTGTGTGTGAGGGTCCTGTGTGTGTCGGGGGTTCCCCACACGCTGCATGTTGTAATGTCATGATGAAACGTAGCTGCCACGCCGTGTGAGGACAGAAGCAGGCGGGATGCTGAGTCAGCGCCCTTCAGGTGTCCTTGAGCAGCAGGCGAGAGTCCAACCAAAAGACTCCAGTGGTCGTCATGAAATTATACAAATAAAAACACATGGAACACGATACTAAGATGTCCCGATAAGTCAGATAATTAGTTATTATGTGCATCTGAAAACAAACCCGGTAACACGTTCTATGACGCATCATGCATTATTATTATAATGTGTTATAATCTGCTTGTAAGCACTGGAGTGATAGTTATAAGATCTCCCAAGTATTCATAATGCTTATAATTAGAATAATTATAAAGCATTTATAATGACTTATAAGGTAAAGTATCTTACTTTTTTCCAAGGATAATAGTGTATTATAACTCCCATAGATGTAATACATTAGACAAACAATGTATATTATTTTTTTAACGATACATTAGAATATTTGTCATAATAAATTATAATGTGATTATAAGTTACTCTAAGTGGTGATTGTTTGATTTAGATAAAGGGGGGAAATCTGATTAAAATGTTGTAAAAATAAAACCAGTGACCACTCAGATTATCACATTATAATGCGTTATAACGGTGCTTATAACTATTATCTTACACATAAACAGATGATAACGCATTAAGTGTGTTTATGATGCGTTACAGACATGGTTATAGAAAGTGTTACCTCTTTTTTTACACAGGTCAGTACTAAGTCTGGAGTAGAAAAATAGATTCCTCATGTTTTCATTTATGTACATTTTTTTTTTTTTTTTACTTTGAGAACAATAGAAAACGACCTACGATATAAGATATAATAATGCTCAGTATAAAAATGCCTTTAGAGTCTTTTTGCGGGGGCGGAGAAAGAGAGGAGTGTGAAGGGCTGCAGGTACACTGTCAGTCCCGTGAGTCTCTACCTCTCTCTCTCTCTCTCTCTCTCTCTCTCTCTCTCTCTCTCTCTCTCTCTCTCTCTCTCTCTCTCTCCTCCATCTCCCGGCATCCTCAGCGCTCCGACGAGTAGCGCGTGCGCTTAGTCCTTTGCCTGAAGGGGTAGTGGACGAAGTCGAACGGGCGGTGGTGGCTCGTGTGCGCGGGCTGCTGGCCCTTGGGCAGCCGCTTCATGAAGTGGACCTCGCGCTGGTGCTGGCGCGTGCGCGAGCCCTTCCGCGGCCGCCCGCGGCGCGTGAACGCCATGTACCAGCTCTCGTAGCGCGCGTTGCGCAGCGCCGTGTAGTTGTTCTCCAGCACGATCTCCGTGAAGATGCAGTCGCGGCCATTTCCGTTATTCTGCGCGGGAAAAAACACACAAGGAAACGGGGTTAGTTGGAAGATTTACAGATGGGAGAGGAGATCGCATGTATAAAAGGCTTCCCTGTGCACACACACACACACACACACACACACACACACACACACACACACGGCCCTCCCCCTCGTGCATGCAGCATATGCTACAGTCATTACAGATCAGAGAGGGGGGATAACAGTAAGCGATGACTCTTCCCCCTCCAGCAAACACCCAGCGGCCCTCTGCGGGTCAGCAGCGGGGCCCTGCAGCCATAAAGCCTCACTCGGCCCCAAAGGGTCACTTTCTCCCCACAAGTTTGATCTAACCGTTGCTAATGTGTGGTTTAAATATAACCGAGCGGGTCTGCAATCGATGGATCCGACACACACCTTGCGTTCAGTTGAGGACGGCAGTGTGGGCTGCGGGTGGAGAGTGGAAGTGTACAGTGAGGGTCAGCTGAAACAGGGCTGTGCCGGCCGACTGTAACGAGCCGCGTGTTAAAAGTAGTCGCCCGAAAAAGACTCTCTCTCTTCGACACACACACACACACACAGGGGCCGGGGCAGGCTGTGACTGGGCCGGTAGCTCGGGGCAGATGGTGTGCGAGGCAGCGTGCTGGGTGGGTGGAGGGGTTAGTGTGTGTGTGTGTGTGTGTGAGAGTGGGGGGGTGCTGGCAGCGCTGTTTATTAGCCGTCACAGTGAGGTAGCCTGAGCCTCAAACACACACACACACCTACACACTCGCATGACAGCCATGAATACACATCCCGGATACACTAAAGTGACCAAGAGCCTCATGCATATCTACTTATGTAAAACTATCATTAGCCCTGGAGGAAATCACCACACCCCAGGTCATCTCTCTGAAAGGTCTGTTTCTAGAGGAGCGAAGACCATTTAGAACTTCCAGGAACTTTGAGAATGTCGGTTTTGCGGGCGAGGATAACTCTGCACAGAGCAAATGAAGATCCAAACGCTGGCGTGTCCGTGTTGAGCGCTGGTGTCCACATGAGCCTAACTCCAGCCCCAGGTAGACCACGGGTAGCTCCGTCGGCACCGTTGCTGTTGCTTGCGCTGTTAGCGGCAAGCCGCCGGCTCAGCAGCGCAGCGGCAACAGATCCACTGTGAGTTTTGCGTTTGGCCCCATAAAGGTTGTGACCTAAGCAACAGCAGAGCTCCCAGTGGTTTTGAAGATATGGTCTGAAGTTTGGAATTATTGTTTAATAATGTTTTAAAGACTCAAACCAAATTGAGTGTTCTGTCTTTATACTTTCCGACTTCCTGTCTGTGTCTCTCAGCTCCAAGCTCATTGGTTCCTATGGACAACTTCAATCTTTAAAAAACGCAGCGATACACAAATATATTAATTTAAAGGCTCCTTCATTTTTCAAAAACTTGGCTCAGACTTGTTAAAACTTGATCTATTTAGTGTTGGTTATTTAATGAGATTTGTTGAAATCATAAAAAAAAAAATCATAAACGCTGATGCAGCTCGGATGATTTTTTAAACTATTTTTTGTTTATTTCTTATATTCACTGTGCATTTCCACACAAACCTCCTGAACTTAACCGCAAACCGATTGGATCTGAGTTTTGCTTGACAGCTTTCTCACTAAATACACTCTGAGACCCGGAGCTAACGACACGCCAAGGACACGCCAACGACACGCCAATGAGACGCCAACGACACGCCAACGACACGCCAACGACACGCCAATGAGACGCCAACGACACGCCAACGACACGCCAACGACACGCCAATGAGACGCCAACGACACGCCAACGACACGCCAATGACACGCCAACGACACGCCAACGACACGCCAACGACACGCCAACGACACGCCAATGAGACGCCAACGACACGCCAACGACACGCCAACGACACGCCAACGACACGCCAACGACACGCCAACGACACGCCAACGACACGCCAATGACACGCCAACGACACGCCAACGACACGTCAACGACACGCCAACGACACGCCAACGACACGCCAACGACACGCCAACGACACGCCAACGACACGCCAACGTAACTCTTCAGCTACAAAAGTCCACCAGACAAAACTCTTGACTCCCGACTCGTGTGCTCACCTTGCCGATGAGCTTGCCCCTCTTGTTCATGCAGATGTAGAAGCCCGTCTCGGCTCCCTTGATGCGCACTCGGCTCCCGAACGTGTCCGTCTCCACGATGAGTTTAGCTGAAGGGACCAAAGAGAGAAAGTTAAGAAAAGGTTGACGTACTCTTTAAAACATTAAAAACCTAAAGGAATGGCTTAACACTGGACATAAAAGCATCGAGAAAAACACACGCAGAAATGCTTGAGTGTGTTTCCAAGCATGCATACTCTCTCTCTCTCTCTCTCTCTGTACACACACACACACACACACACACACACACACACACACACACACCAGGGCCCGTGGGACCGTTCCTGGGGATTTTGTGCGAGCTGAATTTCATGCAGAATGACAAAACCACGTGTCTCCTGATTCTTTGAAAGCTAAAGGGGAGCGACCCTCGGGCCCGTGGAGGATCGCTCTCTGAATAAATCTGCGTTGACCTCACACATAAAGCTCCACGTTGATCTCTCTCTGCCGACATGCGGGCGGTTCACAGGGAGAGGACTTTTGTTGCTTTGCAGTAAGAACTCTAGACGGTCTTTTGACAGAATGACAGACGCAGCGACGGGAGATTCTCGTCGATGTTCCTCCAGAAGCATCAGGAAACCTTTTCTAACCCGCGTGACCTCGTGAAAACGCTTCCATGGCGGCGACCGCAGGGGTCACCCACCGACTACCCGCCACGCGGTGGAGAGTTACGGCTGTGGCCAGAACAGCTTCAGCAGAGTGAGTGGAAGACGTGGGAGGATTCTTTCCCCCCCTTTTGCACTTTCTCTCTCGCTGAATTCCTCCAGGTGACCTGAATATCTCACGCTCCTCTTTAGGCCACACACACCGGGACATCATCGCAACAACTAGACTTTGATGCAACATGTGAAAAGGTATTCTGGGGTGGAGGTGGAGGGGCGTAGTGTGGGGCTAGAAGTGAGATGACTTGTAATGGCTCTTCCAGACCGGGGCGGTCTCTCTGGAGGATCACCTCCATGTCTACAGCCCGGAGGACGGTGTGTGAGCTCGGAGGCCGCAGAGGCTTCGGACCACAAAGACCACCAGGCTGCTTGCTTCAGGCCGAGGCTTCACGTAATGCTGGTGATAAGGGAGGGGGTCTAGACACCAGCCGGAAATAGACTGAATGAATGGGAAGCCATTCTAATGGCCTCTCTCCTTTTTGATGCACTCACACTTCTTTATGAATGAAATACAAATATAATATTAGCTCATTTTCACATCTCAGTTTTTTGTTGTTGTAATGCTTCAGGCCTTCTGCACTATAGTGTAATGTCATTATTAGAATATTGGCTTTGGGCCAAGTCAGGAAAAAATAAACAAATGGTGGGAATCATTTCCATCACGAAGCAAAAACGAAATGTAGAAGTAAAAATGAACATCGGTGAAAAAGTAGAGTAATACATAATTATTACTTTTTTACGTGTAACATGTGGAGCCAGCGGCGATAAAAAATATGATAAAGGAATATTTTTTTTAAACATTTGATCTAACCCGAAACTAAAAGGCCCGCGCGCAGAACGGACAATTACAGATTTAAATGGCGTAGATTGAAAATAAAACATAAAATAATCCAGTTTATTCATTGCATTAGATATTGTATATATATATATATATATATGTATATATATATATATATATATATATATATATATATATATATATATATATATATATATATATATATATATATATATACATATATATTTCTTAAAGTTAAAATACAATTATTTGAATCTCCAATTGTGATTTAATTTTTTTTTATCTAGGGGTTATACTTTCAGTAAAAAGACCTCCATCACCCCAGAACAGAAGCGCGTGCACCTACACGCTCCGGGCCGCTCTCTTACCGTGCACGTCCCCGTCGTCGGCCATGGCGTTGATCTTCTTGCTGGGCAGGACCTGCACGTGCTTGCCGCTGGTCCGGCTGTACAGCTGGTAGACCCGGATCAACCTGCGGCTCACGCGGTCCGTCACTTTGCTCTGCTCGCTTACATGCTGCGTGAAATTAGGCGGGGACTGATTGGTTACCTGTCAGAAATTAGACGTCATCACAATCATCAGTACGTGTTCATTCGTCTTTTTATTTTAAATTGTCTTATCATTCCCCCCCCCTAAATATATGTATTTTACTGACAAAAAAAAATACTAAATGGAGTTTGGGTTACTGTAATTAATCCTTAACGCAACAACAGCTTGTTGTTGTTTACCTCCCCGACTGACAAGTGTAACAACTTCTAAAATAAAACAGACGCGCGTGTGATTACAGGCTGTGCGCGTGGGTCTCCTGTCTGTGATGGAATGACTCTCCGCCGACCCAACACGTCGGCCCTGCTCACTTTTAAACCCCTCACGCGTGTCCCCTTCTGCCCACGCGCCCCGTGCCAGGGCCCCGGTGTGCCAAGCGGGCCGCGCGCCCTCGTTGGTGGTATCCCATAATGTTGCGATCAACCCTTCACCTATATATGTTTCCCCTGCGACGCGCTTTTATCACCAAATTTTTTTAATGGTTGATTCCTGCATGCTGTAATCCGCGTTTCACCACTTCAACATGAAATAATAACGACAACAATATTGACATATTGAGGAGAAGGCAGTGACATACCTGAGCGTAGTAGCAGAACGCAAACAAGTGGAGACACCTGCAAGGAAGGAAAGGACACGGTACGTTAGTGGCGGAGCGGTGCGTAAAGGTGCAGGAGGAGAGAGAGAGAGAGAGAGAGAGAGAGAGAGAGAGAGAGAGAGAGAGAGAGACACACACAGATAGCTGAGCCGGGATGCGATGGGTCTCATGTTGGATGAAGAAAGGCTCTTCCAGTAAAGTCTCAGCAGCCGTAAGACAAACACTCAAGTCCAAAGAATTCACCGGAATCCACAACACACACACTCACAGACACACACAGAGACACACACACGCACACACACACACACACACAAAGGTCTGACAGAGGGCTCATGCATGCGCAGCGCGCACACTCCTCGTCAAATGAATGTCCATAACAGCTCAAACAGCAGTGATACTGAAGCTTCTGTCAGAGTCTGAGGGCTCTGGAGGCTGTTTCCTCTGAAAGCGCTGCAGGGTTTTGTTCCCTATATTACATATATATATAAAAAAATATAAATATAGGGCTTCCTATACTTAATATATATATATATATATGTATATATATAATAATAATAATTGTAAGAAGCTGGTCCCGGGCTGTCAGACTATTCCTCGTCGTTTGTAATCCTCCGCGGCCCTCAGGTGCGCGTGAGAGATGCTGCTGCTGCTTCCTCTGCTCGCTTGTGGCAGGACTGCAGGGGCTGGACGCTGCTTCTCTCTCTCTCTCTCTCTCTCTCTCTCTCTCTCTCTCTCTCTCTCTCTCTCTCTCTCTCTCTCATCCCACACACCGCTGGCCTGTCTCTCTCTCTCTCTACACGCCCCCCCCCCCCTCCTTTCTCTCCCTTTGCGGAACAAAAGCGCTCTCCCCTCCCTCTTGATTTAAAACATCTCTACCTGAGGAGCGGCCCTATACGCCTGGTGAAGGGGGAGGAGCCTGCTGCCCCGCACGCGCACGATACCACCACAGTCTGTAATATATATGATAGAAAAAAGTATATATATATATATATATATATATATATATATATATATATTTCATACACATATGATGGTAACACTGCACATACTTTGCATTGTTGCACTTTCTTTATTGTTTCAATTCCTAAATTAACACGCTTTACGCTTTGTTGTATATATTGATTATTATTATATAATTTTTTTGTGATATTTTCACATTTTTTTTAATTTTATTAGTTTTTTCACATTTTTTTTGTATATATTTTGTATTTAATTTGTTGTGTCTCATATATAAGTTGCTTGCTACTATGACAAACGAATTTCCCCTCGGGGATGAATGCAGTATACATCTACCTCCTGCTCATCCCTCTCCTCAGTGCTCGTGAGATTGGAGGGAGGGAGGGAAGGAGGGTGGGGGTCATCTTTGTGTATTGACAGAGCAAAGTGTGAGACATATTAAAAGGATTACAGGCGATTAGCGCTTCTTTTTTTTTAACCCCCTCCTCCCTGAATTTAAAGAGAAGTGAACGGCAGAGACACACAGGCTTAAAGAAAAGAAGAAGACGTCTTCACCCCTTCATCCTCTGACAGGATGGAGCTCTGCAGCGGCGGTGCACGTGCAGGAGCCCCGGTTCATGACGTGGACACGGGACCGTTTAGTTTGAGAGAGATGCGCCACATTAATTAATTACCCGCAAACCACGCCCCTTTTTATTATTACAGAGTAAGCGCGATCGTTATCAGTTAAGACTATTGATCGCTTTGGCCATTAATTAGACCCGATCGGTATCGGCCAATACAGGACACAGAAACTCAGCGCGGTCTGATTGATAGGACGCCATTAATGTCGTTACATTAGCAGGAGAGGCTGTTTGTAGTGTCAAAAAAGAAAACAAAACAAAAAAAAGGAATAGTCTGCAGAGTTGAGGATACTCCAGGACCAGGACGACCAGGAGCCTCTCTGGTGACGTAGACAGCTGCAGGATGTGAGTATTGACCTTGATGCATCTTTATAAGGCGCGTTAGAGCTCATCTAGACTCAAGCAGTGAAGACTGGCTCATGTCATGCCGGGTACAGCCACTAGTGGGCGCTCCATGGGGCGTCCCTGATGGTGTAATGTGACAGTTATCAAACACAGGAGCTGTGAATGTGTGTGGGAGTTTGTTTTTTTCTTACTAAAAACTGCTAGTTGAAATATGTGTGTGTGTGTGTGTGTGTGTGTGTGTTTGTGTGTGTGTGTGTGTGTGTGTGTGTGTGTGTGTGTGTGTGTGTGTGTGTGTGTGTGTGTGTGTGTGTGTGTGTGTGTGTGTGTGTGTGTGTGTGTGAGGATAAAAGTTCCTCATGGAAGTGGGTCAGTGTGTGTAAGGTGAGGTGCACAAGAGTTTTTTTTTCTTACTAAAAACTGCTAGTTAAAATATGTGTGTGTGTGTGTGCGTGCGTGTGCGTGTGTGTGTGTGTGTGTGTGTGTGTGTGTGTGTGTGTGTGTGTGTGTGTGCGTGTGTGTGTGTGTGTGATAAGCGGCAGGTAGCTGACACTCTGGGCCCTGGCTCAGGGCCCTGCTGCCCTCCCCTTAACCCCAGGAGCCCTGCATCCATCAGCAGCTCTGCGGGGGGCAAACACCCCTCCCCCTCTGTTCCTCCGCCTCTCTCTCTCCTCTCCTCCACTCACCACCAGCGTGGGCTTATGGAAAGCATATTTTCACATATTTCGAAAAGAAATAATCATATTTGAACATATTTATGTTCAGTATTGTTGTGTTACCTCCAGAATTATAATGTCGACATGCAGTGCATCATGGGACACCACTAAACATACCGTTAAGAGACCAGAGGGTTGAACTATCTGTGCTTTTCATTACCTAACATTGGCATCCATTGGAGTCCTTTCGTTTTAATAATCTCTCCAGTCACATTGCGGTAAATTGAAACTGTCTTGAGTTAAGTCATCCATAACTGTTACCATCATATCTGCTTGATGGTTGTGTAGCATCGGCACTGGAGACTGCAGGACACAACGGTAATGTGACTGATTCTGATGGACGCCACTCAAAAGGCCGTCTGCTACGTTGTTACAGTGCGGACATCTCACTGTTCCATCGTCTCGTAGCGTAGCTAGGTTATGTCTTTAGGTAACTGCGTTAGGTTATGATGTTGTTTTGTTCACGTTGCATTGTTACATTGTTGCATTGCGTTGCTATGTTGCGTTGTTATAATGCTACGTCGTTGTGTTACAATGTTGCTTTACGTTACCACGTTAGGTTGTGATGCTACGTTAAATTGTCACTCAAACACAGGACCTTCACCCAGGAGACCACTGTTCGTGTCCCGTGTGTTACTCGCATTGTCTTGGGGTCAAAATGACCCGTGTATAAGTATATGTGTTGATGGGTCACTTTGACCCCAAGACAACGGGAGGGTTAAGAAAATCCACAAAGGGAGGCTGTGATTTATTAATGCTGTTGACGCTACATTAAATTGTCATACTGTTACATTGTTGCATTTTTACATTGTTACTTTGTTATGTGGTTACCCATTGTTAAGTTACATTAATTAAAAACTATGTTTTTTCCCACCATAACCATGTTGCCACCTTACCAATTGTGTCTCAGTGTTAACCATGTGGCATTGTGTGTTTCTGCAAGCGTGATATGAGGCTGATATGAAACAGATCTATGATTCAGATTTTTTGAAATGTCAATTTCCACAATGCCAACATTTTTATTTGGCGACTGGGTCGAAAGAAATGCCAGTCAAAATGAGTTCACACAGAAGTTTCCCATTGCTCGTGGATCTCTCTCTACCTTTCCCCTCGATGTCCCCCTTCCTTCAGATCACTACCTGCTCACCTCTCTTTCCAACATGCGGCCATCTGCCATCTCCCCTCCTCCCTCTTGCTCGTCATCCTCCCTCCGATCATCACTCGCTCTCTCTCCCTACGCCTCACTAAGCCGAGGTGAGCTTCAAATGAACGCGTCCATCCAGCCACGTCTGGAGTGCTTCTACCTGGTCGCAGTGTGCCTTACACCACGCCGTACACCAGACTCTCTCGCCAACATCTCATGCAAATACATGGAGGGAGCAGGCCGAGCAGCCTCTAAATAGTCAAGGTGACGACCCAGGGGGGATGCGTGGTCAAAGTGTTGCTTAATGGCGGGTAGACACCAGCAGGAGTGTATGTCCAAAGTGTTTTGACATGCATCATCCAGGGCCTTCGGAAGCAGATTGCTCGCATCCACAAGAGAATAATTAGGGCTGAGCATTGCTTTGTGTTGATCAGTGGGGTCCATGCGGATGCCTCCGTTACCCGGCCAACCTACCTTGCTTACGTCACCGTTGCTTAGCTAAAGAGCAACACCTCCCACGACGGGAACCGGAAATACATTAAAAGTTCAATTTAACATGAAATAATTTCAAGAATATTCTCATTAACGTAAGGAAACAAGATTAGTGGATGCCACCGAACTCCTGCATCATGTTCTTCAGTGTCAAAGACGAGACCGTGAAAGACAGCGATCTTTGAGGTACAGATACACTTCATAACTCGTGCTTCATGCTCCTTCGGCCACCGGCTGATTCATCCCCGCTGTGTGAAGGGGAGGAACCGCAAGGCCTTCCTTCCTGCTGCTGCCAGGCTGCACAACCAGCTGAGCTGGCAGGAGACCACAAATAACACTTCAAACACTTTAATCACTTCAACCAGTGCAATATTAATATTAATACACTGTTCATAATCATAGTTATATTTTTACTCTGTCTGTATATGTATGTATATCTATACATATGTATATGTATGTGTGTATATATATATATATATATATATATATATATATATATATATATATATATATATATATATATATATATATATATATATCGTGTCAGCAGAATCCCAAACCAACGATCCAACGTTGTGTTCTTTTCTGTGTCTGACCCTCAAAAACCATTAAAACCATCCAAGTAATAGACAGGGCCGAGTCGGGAGTCTCGAGTAATTCTGTGGTCCTCCAGTCACTTTCTCAGGCCGCAGGCACTAGGGTGTGTGTGTGTGTGTGTGTGTGTGTGTGTGTGTGTGTGTGTGTGTGTGTGTGTGTGTGTGTGTGTGTGTGTGCCTTCAACTGGTTATCCATCTGGATGGAGAGAAAGAGAGAGAGAGCCTGGCATTTATGAACTTACAGACATTTCCAGTCCCAAAATCCAGCGCGTCTTTGATTGCCCTGCTGGGTTGGACCGATCCACCCTCCTCAAGGCGCACATGTGAGTTAATACCCATTCCATATGAGCATTTAAAGCCAGCGCAGAACCCCTGTTCTGCCTCCGCTCTGACACCTGGATCTGTTCAGCCCCGACAGGGAAGCCAGCCATGTTCGCTAGAAGACGACCCCGCAGATCATCTCCATCCAAAGTGTTCAGCCACCTGGGAATGTGTCCTCTCAAGTAGTGCGGCCTTGTTGTCGGGATGCAGGAGGTCTGTTGTTGGTCTGGAGGTAGTCAGCTTTTATTTCATTCAAACAATCGCAATTGTCTTGGTCGTGTTCTTGCAAAATAGATAAGGCCGGTAGCAGAGAGGCTAACAAATAGACTTAATTGTATGTAATAAACATATAATTATACTTTATTTTGTTATGGAACTTAAGTAACAAATGGACCTTCTTTACGGAACATGTTATTTTACTTTAGTTCTGTTACCTAACTTATGTACTTTACTAACGGCAGTAATATAACAAACAGACTTACTTTACATAACAAACATATTATTTTACTTTAGTTTTGTTACATAACTTACATACTTTACTATTTATACCAGTCAGGTAACAAACAGGCTACGTGAAACTTTATTAAAAAACGTTACGCAACACACTTACTTTTGAATAAACATGCTTATTTGAAGCCAAAGCAACCAAACCAACTAGTTCTGGGAAAACCTAGAGAGCAAGTAAACCTACTTTGGAAGTTTCTTATGAAAAGACATTATTCATGGGATGTGTCATAGTTGAAGCGTAGGGCCACTAAGCAATCCTTGTATTGAACAAGTTGGGAGTGAGATTGTGTTGGTCAAGTTTGCATCCATGTTGTTGACCACTGGGCAATTGGAAAAACTTTGAAAGAAAGACATTTTGACGCAGAGAAGATGAATGTCTTCCAGCGGCTGCAGCCTCTCCACTTTAAACGACCATCCAACACAGCCGAGGCTGGCGTCAACGTGGGATTAGGGAAAGAGACGACTAGTATCCAGCTGGTTTGTTTGGCTAAGTCATTGGAAAATGCATAAACAAGAATATAAGTGGAATATTAATTTTAAAATGCCCAGTTTATTTGGGAATAACTGAAAAAACCCGGAATATTCGGCGCATGCAAACGTAGTCAGTGTTGGCAACTTGTTAATGGAAAAAATGCATGTTGAAGCGTTTGTGAAGCTCTTCCAGTCTGTGGGTGTCATCTTGTTCCTGCTGGGAGGGTCAAGGACCACCACGGTGACTCCGACACACACACACACACACACACACACTCATTTAATTACACACCCAGACCTGCACACTGGCCTCAAATGGAGGCTGTCCTTTGACACACACACACACACACACGCACACACACATGGGGTTTTAACAGAGCCAAAGCTGGACTGTGACTCTGACCTGGTGGCACAGGATCATGTTGATGCAGAGGTCAAGAGTCTCTACAGAGAGCTCACATGTGCTTCATGACTTGAGCTGTTGGCCCTGAGAGCCCACAAGAGGAGCAGATGACCTCGGTGTCTGCGGTCCGTGACCAGAACACACAAATTAAATTTAAGGAAGATTTAGTTGGTTGATGACATTCGTCCCGCCCTCATTCCTACTGGTAGCATCTCTATGTGGACGGTAGCCGCTTGAAAGAAGCATTAACATTGCTGTTAAAATGACAGCGGTAGCTTAATGTTAGCTTACCTTTCTGCTACTGTCAGAGTCAACGTGGTCTTGTATAATATAACAAAAGTATTTTGATATGTTTAGGGTGAAAATATATAGGTTTGGGTTAAATTCATTGCTAGCCTAGCCTACACAATTTAAACTAGCTTAACATAACCTCTGGTTTCACACAGGACACGGACACCAGTCTCCTGGGTGAAAGTCCTGTGTTTGACCATCCATCCACCCGACTTCCATCTCCTCCCCATGTGGACTTTGATCAAATAAATTATATTCATATTGAACCTGGGAATTCATGATCCAAATTGACTTTCCATTGGATTTGTACAAAGTATCCCTACACAACGGTTTGTATGACATCTTACGATAAGTCACCTTTTCATGCGTTAGGAAAAAGTTGTGAAATATTTGGTTAGGATCGGCCACAAAACTATTACTGAGGTTGAGGAAAAGATTGTGGTTTGGGTTAGAATAACTACGGAAGTGCCATAAATGAAGTATTCAAGTTACGTGACTGATACATCAACGTAGACCTTTTGTGTCACAAAAATATCAGACATGACTGCCACTCTATGATAAAGGAAAATAACTTAAATCCAGAAGTTAAATAATGAATTATGAAGACGTAACTCATTATATCGTAAAAAAATCCATTTGTGGGAAATATTCCTCCAGTCAAATAAGATGGATTTGGATATTAAACCTTTGAACCTTTGCTTTATTATTATTACATTTAATACTCATGAACACGAGATCTGAGCGTTGGTGTCAGACGCCGAGGGGGCGTGGCCAAGCGGCTGTATTGGACGCCCTTGGGAGTGAGGAGGAGTTGTTTTCTTCTGTAAGATCACGTTTGGGAATGGCTCTGGATCTGCTTCAGGCTTGGCCATGTTGTCTGCCCCCCCCCCCCCCCCCCCCCCCCCCACACACACACACACACACACACACACACACACACACACACACACACACTTACATGAATGCCATATATAGTATATAGGAGCACATGTGTGGAAACAAATGAACCTGCATAAGAAAAGACCCTCCAAAACATTAACGTGCACAGTCTCAGACTCAAATGCACCAAAGACACTCGTAAACTCTTACATTATTATCTATATATATATATAGATAATAATAATAATGACATAATATACTTACAAATGTACATATGAATCACAATGCATATACACAGTTTTTACACAAGTTGTACATAACACACAAATACGAAATAATGAATGCACACAGATACTTGGGGTTCAATCAAAACACACACACACACACACACACACACACACACACACACACACACGTGCAGGCGTGGGCGAGGCGGTGAGGTAGACGAGTCTAAACCAGCGTGGGAAACTGTTCCCACAGTTGGTGAGTACAGCAGCGTGGGTTTAAGGCGGAAGCTGCTCCGTTCACACTGATGGACACATTGTGTGTGTGTGTGTGTGTGTGTGTGTGTGTGTGTGTGTGTGTGTGTGTGTGAGAGGTGGGTTACAGAGAGAAATATGTTTCTGATCAACGCACAACTCTGAGAGTGGAATGGATTCAGTGGCTCTTTGTGGGAGCAGGACACTGATAATTGGGTTGCAGATTAATATATATTAATACACTCCTGTGTATGAAAGCAGATTGCAGCGTGTCCAGGAGAGAGGACACCCCACATGGCATCGTCACACGCGTGTGTGTGTGTGTGTGTGTGTGTGTGTGTGTGTGTGTGTGACATCACGTCCTTACGACATAAAAGAGGACAGAGAGGAAAGTCCCACGGTTACAGTCGTCTGCCCACGATGGGATGGTCAGTCCTGCCAAGCACAAAGGTGGAGGGCCAAACGTGTGTGTGTGTGTGTGTGTGTGTGTGTGTGTGTGTGTGTGTGTGTGTGTGTGTGTGTGACGGTCAGAAGATGGTCTTGCATCCATCTGACTGTTAGCGCCTCCTGAGAAGCGATGTATGTGCCGTTCTTAATTACACTACCGTAGTTATTCTAACACGGACCATCTTTTCTTTTGCCTGAACCGAACTAAGCTGCTTCCTGTGAAGATGGAATTCATTTTGATAACACGGTCTGCATCGAGAGGAGTAACGTCACGTGGAGCCGGGGGATGTTTTATACAATCCATCCTGATGAGAGCTGTTCACCCAGATTTCTCCCACTTTTAGTTGGACTGCTTCTTACTTAATATTTAAAAAGGTTTGTCAAGGATTACATCCGTTTATGCAAAGCCCCACAGGAAGAACTCCAGGTGTTGAAGCACATTTTCATCCTAGTCGAACAGCGTAAATTACAACTTCCGTGTCCGTCAGGTCCACTGGCCCAAAAACACTTTCTCCCATACACTTACATTCTGAAAGAGACATCTGCAACACCAACACTTTGATATCCCTTATATAAATCATTACGTCATAAAAGCTGTAAAGTGCACTAATAGCCAATTCCAGAGTTACTTTCCTTCCTGCGTTCCTGTGAATGAGACCGAGGGAGGCGGGACTAAAGGGAACGCTTGTAGGGAGTTGCTGAGGTGCATCATGGTAAATCATTTGTGTATTTTTATCTGAATTTTTCGGCTCTGAACTTTTTTGCGCTGCGTCGCCTGTGTAATACATACAGAACGATAGAAAGTCCAAGCAGGTGGTTTTGGGTGCATTGAGTTCTGCCTCCACTTCAAAAGCATTCATTTTTCACAATCAGTGTCAATAGTTTGACGTTTTAAATACATAATGATTTCTTGGCATAAAACACGCTTGCTAATTCCAACACAGTGAATTTCAACAATCCTTCACACTGTTACAGACGTATTAACCTTATTGACAGGTATGAGTCCCCTAGTGAGCGGCATGCCATGACGGTGACATGATGAGCTCACAGGGCTGACTGCAGGCTTCACATTCCTGAGAGGACGACCACCAAATGGGCCCGATGCTGAGTGGAGCAGCATGTGTGACACCTCTGACAGACGCACCAGGCACACACACACACACACACACACACACACACACACTGGAGATATGTTTCACGACGGGACGACAATCACTTGAGTTATTTGGGAATGAAAGTTGCTCCGATGGAGCATTCTGACTTTGATTCCAGTTCCAGTTTCTGCTCCAGTACATCTGGAGGAACAAATTCATTTACAGTGTTTTACAGCGACGCTGTGAGATGATTTTATGGCAAATACAGTGTCCAAATGTTCCAGTGATGTGTTGACATAGAAAGGTACCCAGACCGAACGAGAGCAGAACCAATAGGCAGGTTAGGGTTAAGTGAATGAGTGAGAGCCCGATAGGGAGGAGGCGATCAGGCAGCGAGCAAGAGGGGAAATAAATTGAAAAAGCAGAAAGTAATACAGCGTCTTGCTGGAATTTTGTTGAAGAGGAAAAGTAAAAAAAAAAGAAGAAGAAGAAGAAAAAAAGCGAGCCGGTGGAAAGGGGAGCCGCGGCAGGCATCGTGCTCAGAGCTGTTGTGTTTCTTTCGGTTCCCCTCTTCAAAGGGGACGCCGGGTCCTGATGGCTTTACCATCCGCTGCTCTGAGGGGCTGGAGCTGCAGCCGTACCTGGAGGAGCGGGGCTGCGTGGCACTCCAGGTGAACCTGCCGATGACAGAGGGTCTGGAAGACCCCTGGAATCGAGTGCGTGCTCAAGAAGGACGGCAGCGAGGAGCTGACAAGGTGCGACGCAACGGGTTTGGGGAATCTGCAGCCAATGGAAGGACTTGATACCCACAGCGCAGACGGTTTATTGTCCCCGGGGGAATTGAACGCTATGGAGTTTAAACCCCCGCTGCACAGTGCACACTGTGTTCTGAGTGGTATTTCTTATGAGTTATGGTACATCACAGGACTCATATATGCACATGCAGCAAATTCTTTAATATAATTCCAAACTTGTTCAGAGAGTAGTTGAACTAAAGATGTAATTCTTCTCGCTTTTGTGTCGGAAATATGAGCTATGATGATACATGTCTACTGTGCATATGTCTAACCCTTTTCATATGCTAAAACTTACTTTTGTGTCTTCCATGACAACAGTTATGCGACTACTAAACTCTATAGGAACATTGAAACAAGATGTTGGAGGAAGAGGTGTTCATTAAGTCAGAAGTTGAGGCTGAGAGATCTTGGTTGGCCATGCTGGTGTTCCTGGCTGAGGAATGGTAGATGCTGAATCTGAAGGTACAATGTTTTATATCAAACCGTGTATTATCTTGTTGATCATAGATAGATAGATAGAAAACTTTTATTAATCCCCCGTTGGGGAAACTCATTTGTCACCAAGGTCAAACAGTCAAACAGACAACAACAGACAAGGTTCACAGATCACAGCAGACAAACACATTACAAAGAGCAAACACCAGAAAATGCCATATGAAACAAGACACGTGACCGACATAGAAGATGCTAAATCTAAATCCAAAAACCACAACTAAAGGTGTTCATTAAAAAATCAAACTGCTTCCGGGACAAAAGATCATGGTGGACATTGAAGCTGATTTAGCCCTTTAAGCCCACACCCTAACCCTAACCCCTAATCCTATTTATTTTTTGAGTTGTCTTTAGAGGTTGTACATGGGGATTATATATTATTATTTTTAATTTGATACTAACATGTTTTTATTGGGGGGGGGGGGGGGATTTATACCATGATTTATTTATTGATTTTCCTGATATAAAAGGGCCACCTGAACAGGGGGCCCTAGGGCTGAACAGGTTAATAGAGCTTCCTTGTATTTTTGATTTAGGCGCCATTTTGATGGACCTTTTTACAGTCGGTCATAAAAAAAAAAAAATCCCCAAATATGCGTGTGTAACGGGGTTGTGTTGGCCATCCAGACGAGTTAGCAAGCTTTAAATATCAACAGCATCAAAATGTCTGGTTGTTGTGTGTTCAATTGTCAGAATTGATTCCGGGTTCCGATTCTGGCTCACATGTATGCTGATGCTGTTTTTCTGTTGCAGGCTAAACAATAGTATTACTGAGGACATATCCAGTTCTGTTTGTTATACATAAACTACTGGTCAACACCCCTGAGAGTCTTTTATTGGTCATTAATTCAACTTTTCATTCATTTACGTTCAAGGTTTAAATTTTCTTCTTTCACTGTTTTGCTTTAATCGCATGCAAATAGAAAAATTGTAGTTGAACATTCTATTGAAGACATTTTAATATTCACATTTCAGCATCTCATTTTGCACAAGCTCTCTCTGTTGTGATGAACGTGATGTTTGCTAAATGCTTAATGATTTATTCTACTTAAAATACATTATTAGGGTGCCGATGACGTGCCCTATCAGTGTCCTGCACAACCTTGACCTTTGACCCCTACATGGTGGTGTGACCCTCAGCAAACTGAGGTGCCATATCCATCAGAATATATACTGCACGGCGTATTTAAAATCATTTTCGCCTTGCCTTCAAATGCCCACTTCAGTCACCAGTCCGTATTTAGGCACTGGAGCCCCGGTGGAATGTTCTGTGGTGGGACGGGGATGCCTGAAGGGTGTGGGAGGGTTCATGGGGCAGGAGGGCTCACAGTCACGCGGGGGAAGACGAGGCTGTCAATCGGATGCATTATCTCCGCTCCGCCCTGTCAGCGGGCCTATCACCCCTGGGTGGCGACAGAGAAGGTCGCTCATATCTGAGAAGGGCTGATAACCCCGAGGACCCACTGAGCGGAGACCTTTGCTGTCCAGCTAGACGGACTGACTGCAATCAGTCCTTCTTCACACACCTTCTCGTCTTTCTCTCCTCTTCCATGTGGGAGAGCTCGAACTGAAAGGAAGTCTACGCCGAGCTGTTTGGTTTTAGAAGGTTCAAGCAGATATTTCGTATTTTGAAGATACGAATGTCATGCTGAAACCGTGTCTTCAATGTCTTCAATGCAATCAATATGTTCAGTGGTAGCATTTCTATTTACGTTCAATTTTATCGCTTTTTAAATTAACGTATTGCGACAGTTTCTATCTACGATGCATGGCAACTGTTTGGGAAAGTTTATTTGAGAGCCGATTTAGACAATTCAACCCAATTATATGGCATTGTTGACCTTGTGGGCCTTAATAGATTTGCTGGAATTCTAGCAACAGGACAGGAGATATGGGCTTGGAACCCTCAGTGGAAGTATTGACATGTTATGGAACACGTCTATTGATGTGGTTGGCACTCGGCAATCCAAACAAATATCTGAATGGGATAAGCAGCAAAGTGGGCCTTGGATACGTGTAATATATGTTATGAATACATTTATGTTGTATGCAAAAAGTTGTTTTTTATAAGGGCAAATACGATTTGGAGTAAAGCAAAGTTGCATTCCTATTGCGCAATTGAACATCATTAAATGATGTTTGCTTCTTTTTTTTATTAATAAAAAAAAGAGATCCATTTGTATCCAAATAAGAGTTATTGAAGACAGGGCATAGGTATGCTGTTTAATAAGAATGAGCAAGTGGAGCAAAATGTTTGTGTGCAGATAGTTTAATAAATAGATAGTTAGTAGCTTAAGTAGGTTCCGTGTTGCCCGTAGGTGTGAATGTATCAGCCCTGTGATTGGCCGGCTACCTGAGGGGTGTCCCCTCCTCACGCCCAATGCCAGCTGGGATCCGCCCCCTGCGACTCTGCAACAGGATAAGCAGGTGTAGCTAATGGATGGATACACACAGCAGGTGTCCGTTTGTTTTAAATTGTCCTTTGTTCATGGAGACGTCAGCATACAGGACCCAAACTGTTGTTTGAACTAAATACATTTTAATTGGCATCTTATTTAAGGAATGCGTTTTAGCTCAAAAAGAGAACATATATCTATTTTAGTATAGTGTCGTATTTGAATGAGTATGTGACCACCCTGCTGGAAACTATTAATGATCGATGTTAAGGTTTCTCATAAGCATGATCCTTAATTAGCATTCATGTATCACCGCGAGCATCAAAGCACCACTGCTTTCAAGTTCAGCCTCAGAGGCCTAAAAGAACCGAAATTTTGGGACCCGTCCTCAGCTGTCAACGTTGACTTATTCAGCAAGTAACTTCCGTACTCAGTAAAAGAGCATAGAACCCTGAGGTTAGAGCATAGAACTCGGAGGTTAGAGCATAGAACCTTGAGGTCAGAACATAGAACCCTGAGATCAGAGAACCCTGGGGTCAGACAACCCTGAGGTCAGAGTATAGAGCCCTGAGATCAGAACATAGAACCTTGAGGTCAGAGAACCTTGAGGTCAGAGAACCTTGAGGTCAGAGCATAGAACCTTGAGGTCAGAGAACCCTGAAGTCAGAGCATAGAACCTTGAGGTCAGAGAACCTTGAGGTCAGACCATAGAACTGTGAGATCAGAGCATAGAACCTTGAGGTCAGAGAACCCTAAAGTCAGAGCATAGAACTGTGAGATCAGAGCATAGAACCTTGAGGTCAGAGGATAGAACCCTGAGATCAGAGAACCTTGAGGTCAGATGATAGAACCCTGAGATCAGAGAACCTTGAGGTCAGAGGATAGAACCCTGAGATCAGAGAACCTTGAGGTCAGAGGATAGAACCCTGAGATCAGAGAACCCTACCCTAAGGTCAGAGCATAGTACCTTGGGATCAGAGCATAGAACCCTAAGGTCAGAGCATAGAACCTTGAGGTTAGAGGATAGAACCCTAAGGTGAGTGCGAAGCTAAAGCTAGCTAGCTAACAACCTGGTCCTAGTGTGTCCTGGTCGCACACGACTGATCACGATCATCCTGAATCAATACTGGACCAAAGAGATTTGGAATGTGAGTTAAGTGATCGTTGACTAAAGCTGTGTTTATACTCGAGCTTGGCACTTGGCTTAGCACCTCCGCAGACCTCCGAGCATTAACGGAGCTGTTTACGCTCTCGGCGCTGCATTACTCTCCAAAACCCCAGAGGGCGACCAAACACAATGAACCGTAAAGAATGCAACAAGACAGCGAGTGTAGCTCATAGATACGCCCGTAGACCGTAGATGTAACCGGCAAAACGGCATAAACCAACCTCCACAATGCCGAGGAGGGATTGTAAATATCTGTGAACTCGTATCTATTATTCATCCGACAGAATGGAGAGGGGCACGACCACAACGGCCTGCGTGTGTGTGACCAGTACGCCGCTGGCCGTGATTACATCATTCTCAGGCACGCTTGCCTCGCACCGGTTTCACTACGGCGAGTATGAACTCAGCCTAAGTGGGACTGAGTCTGTGTTCAGCCTCGTCGTTCTAATTTGGACAGTGAACTCTCTTCACCTCTCCAGAATACATCGTCGGACCCTCCGCCCGCATCTGTGCCTATCAGCAGACTGAAATAGCCAGCAGGAGCTCAGTCTGACACCTGGCCTATCTGGATCTAAAAGCTCATCCAATGTGTGCTGGACGTTTGGGGAAAATGTATTCTCCTTTTTTTTTGGACGTCAGTCACTACCATCAGCTTCCAATGACTGAGCTAGCCCTCCTCACCTCCACCCCTAAAGCCATCTAGGAAATATGGAAAACGTTTGATTTCTCAAATCCTTTGCTCAGCACTGAATTGTTCAATCGATTAAAAATGTAGGGATGTGTGACATTGTCCTCCTCAGTATGACGGGTCCCCTGTAGCAGACGGCTCTAATACCGTCGTGATAGCCTTTGTTTTCATGGACAGTTTGAGTTTCCCACGCCGGTCTAAATGCTGTACTTGAACTCTTATTAGTTGGGGGGAAAACACAGAATACTTCCAGCACAGTTACACACATTCTCTGTATGTAAGTTTACGCTAAAGTGAAAAGTGAACTATCAATACTCCTCAATCTCTTGCATGAAGTGGCAGGAGTGAGGGGTGGGTGAGCTGCATGTTGAGTGTGTTTAGGGTGTTGGGGGTGGGAGCGGGCCGGACCAGTTGATACATCTGATGTGAGACGAGCTGGCCCTCTGACAGGAGCTGTCACTGGAATAGCAGGGGGGTCCTTATCCATCAACCCCCCCTCCCCACCCGCCAATCAAATCCCCTCACCACGGCAACCAGGGCCCTGTTATCTTCACAGCTGTCAGCTCTTTCTCTCTCTCTCTCTACCTCCATGAGTTTGGACCTGGATGGGATGACACAACCAACATGGAGAAGGATGCAAATATAGGATTCACTTAGATGGTAGAAAAGCTCCAGAAACAAAACGCAGATCATGATGTGACAGGTAAATGTGCAGAGAAACAGCGCATCATTTCAGCTCTTATTATATCAGACGAGAGACTCCCAAGATACCAGCGTGAAGAATGAGTTATGAATGAATCCACGAAGCTGATTGATCCCTCAATTATGTTCCAGTTGAGAATCCCAACCAAATTGTCTTCAGTTTTTAAGCCTAAATTTGTAAATTAAAGACAACAACTGTCCCGGAGCTGATGGTAAGAACACTAAGACATGAAAAAAGAAATTGCTTTGCAATGAAAAAAACTCCATTCGCTGACGAAGACCATAAGATGTGGCCAACATTTTCAAAAACAAGCAAGTATGTAGACATTGAGTTAACATTTTCCAATGTTGCATTCAAAAAGTGCGTTACCTGAAACTCATTAGCATGCGCCGCAGTTTTGAAGTGTTGCAGTTTAAACTGAAGTGTGAAAACTAAGAAAGCACCTGAAGTTTAAAAAAGTAGACATAACATTGAAAAATGTGTCACGGTGATGATCTATAAGGAGCATTGTAGCTCTACTGAAGAGATCCAAAAGGGTGCGTCCCTCTTCATATTGATACATGACACAAACAGAAATGTCATTGTCTTTATTTATCTTCCACCTTCATATTGTAATCACCAGATCATTTTCATGACTGCTCTCCAAGATTTATTCAGCCTGGTTGTCAGGGGGGAAAATGGCGGCATTGTACGTTTCTACAGAGCACGGACACGTTAATGTGGAGTGTTTTGTTATTTTAAAGTCGGAGTGTGCTCAGCATGCGCTGCTTTTTGCATGAATCAGTTGGTTTTTATTGGCCTTGTCAAATAAATCTCTCCACAACATCCTCATTGAACAAAACCTGCAGTGAATCCCACCTAACAAGCTGACAACCCGCCTCAGAAAGCCTGACCGTTCACTTCAAATGCTTTTTGAGGAATTGACAAAGATCTGATATTAAAGGATATTAAATCTACGCTCCAAAATATCATCTCCAACATAAATCCCGGATCGGATCCCCTGACTGTATCCGTTGACCGACAAAATGAATGATGGAAGGAAAAGCGACAAAAAAGTCTGTTTGTCTTCCCTCTTTCCTCCTCATTCTTCTCTGTCGCCCAACACTCACACACTGCACTACAGTCACGGAGGGAGAAAGGCAATGTGTGGCCTTTGTTTAACAGTAGCGGAATGAATATGTAAAGAAGAGCTCATAAATAGAGAGCTGAAAGACACCCAGCTGAGGCCGCTCCGGGCCGGCCTCCAGCCTCACACACACACACACACACACACACACACACACACACACACACACACACACACACACACACACACACACACACACACACACACACACACACTCGGCCCTTTCAGGCGAAAAGACAGGCAGCACTCAATCAAAGGTCTGTAAGGGAAATAGTTGTTAACAGATCAATCACCTGTAGGATGAGACCAACAGAGGGAACAATCCATCCATCGCTGGAGCTGTATGCTAATGAGGAGGAGTCACTGCGTCACACAACACACACACTTCAGCCGCTGCTGTCAGGAAAGTGGGTTTTTTTGGGATCGATGGACGAACCAGCCAATGAACGCGCGTTGTGATTTCTGATGAATTCATACATCTGATGCGGTTATCCGCTGTTCGCTGCACGGAACACATTTGTGACTGATTTACATTTTGAAGAATTCTCAGACTTTTTCGTACTTTGAAATTTTTATTCATGTGAGTGCTACGTTCCTGGTGGAATTATAACGCCTTAATCTGAATGGACTTTTGAGTTTAAATATGATACCAAAATTGGAAACGTACTTCCACCTTCATATTGTAATCACCAGATAATTATCATAAAAACTCTCCAAGATATATTCAGCCTGGTTGCCTGGAAAATGATGTCGGCATCGTACGTTTCTACAAACCACGGACAAGTTGAGCACAGAGCAAGTGGTGCTGTGTATGGAGAGGCCGTTATTGAGAGTTGCACGGTATAATAAAGAGTAATACAAGCGAGAGAGTCCACAAGGGGCAGGAGGGAGAGGACATGTTTATTTTGAAGTGAGATCGCATGTGTGTATTAAGCAGAAACTGGACAGTTACTGCGAACACAGACCTGTATTTAGAGAGAGAGAGATATCATGAAATAGCAGTGAGAGGGTGTGTGTGTGCGTGAGTGAGTGTGGGTGTGAGCGTGTGAGGGAGTGTGCGTGTGTGTGTGTGTGTGTGAGTGTGTGTGTGTGTGTGTGTGTGTGTTCATGTGTTTGTGTTGAGGTTTGTGGAGCTCCTCCAGACACCAACCGGCTTCTTCTCCCTCTGTGTCCGGGTTGTGTCCCTCCTCCTCTTCCTCTTCCTCCTCCTCTTCCTCCTCCTCTTCCTCCTCCTCCTCTTCCTCCTCCTCCTCCTCCTCCTCCTCCTCTTCCTCCTCTTCCTCCTCCTCCTCCTCTGTACCTGTGGCTCTTCAGCTTCACTCACCGCCTCTTTTGATATTTACAACTTAAAGCAAACTTTATTTTTTTAAATCTCCACTAGAACATTGGTTGTATGTATTTTCATTTTTGAGTAAACATGTAATGCTGTCTTATTCACATTTTGCCTTATTGTATCGTCATGTATCAATATTGAGGAATAAAAGCACCAACGCTGGCGATAGCGTTTAAAGTAACACACACTGACGTTACACACACTTACACGTCTCTGTGTGGACAGCGTGGCGGACTGCATTGTCCCCGAGCATCAGCTGCTGCTGGTTTTTACAAAGAACAAAATCATTTACATAATTGAAGTTGAAATGGGATAATGGAAGCATCATACGAGACAACGTTTAAAAGAAAGAAGCACATTTTACATAGTGGCTCAACCATACAGCTTCTGGGACCATTATGGGATGCCATGCAGCCCCAAAATACTTGTTCCTATTGACTCACATTGAGAAAGAGATGTCAGTAACTCTGCAGATCATTTGATTTTTTGTTAAATCGACTTCCCAGTATGAACGCTTAACCTGTTGAGACCTGTTGAGCCCTTTATATCAGGAAAATCTAGAAAAAATCATGGTATAAATCCCTCCCCCCCAAAAAAACAAACATGTTAGGTATCAAATTAAACATAAAAATCAGGGCTACAATAATATATAATCCTGATGTACAACCAACAAACAATACAACTCAAACAATAAATAGGATTAGGGGTTATGGTTATGGTTATTAGGGTTAGGGCTTAAAGGGCTACATATCATTATGTCATTAAGTTAAAATCTTTCGGTCCTAAATTATTAAGGCTAAGTAATACATTAAGCTAATAGCTCCATGCTTCCATTCATGTGAATGAGCCAGAGAGCGAGGGACAGTTGGGGTTAAAGGAGTTCTCTGCTGGCCCATGGATGGAAACACAGTTTGGCATTATACTTTTCTGCAAACAAACGGGTACAAACGGGTACCAGAAAGGTGTTTCACATCAGCCTGATATCTCTTGCAGAAACTCGTGAACGCCACGTGATTAACGTCTTAAAACGATTGGTTCGGATCCCATAACTTGGTTTTGGATAGAAAATATATCATGGTCACGCTCATTGTAATACAACCGAACGCCAAAAACGTCCACGTTCAACATATTCTGGGCCAAATTGTATTATGCCAACATTTTTCCTGGCGACTTGGCTGTGGATGCGGCCAAGTCTGTTTCCGGTGCTCTTCATACTGCCATGTTCTGCCTGATCCCTCAAAATGCACACGCCCAGTTTGTAGCTCAGGCTTCTGTCATAACACCGTATTGGAAACCGGGCTTGGTAACCTTGATGATGTCACAATGAGATCACATGACATGTTCTGACGTGCTTAGTACTCCTCGTGACAAGCAAACTAACCTTTATGTAAAATCAGTAAAGGGCCACTTTATTACCTTGTGAATACAATACAATCATCAACATAAAAGGAATCCCTGAATTTGTAGCACAGATATGTATTATATGTATTCCCACCACTTGCCTTCAGCAATAATATTCATTATAAGTCTGGGGTGAACAGTGAAACAGTGTTTTCACCAACAGTGAAAAACACTGGTTGGACACATGGAGCTGGATCAGGAAAAAAGAACATGGACAAGAAAAGGGAGGAGAGATATTCTCTTATGTCAGTGAATGATGGGGGATGTGATGTATTTTAAGCATGAACTCCTGTGGTTGTTGTATGTCTGTATGTATGTTGTATGCAAATGTGGTGAGTTTGACAGAACGCTGCAGTATATAATACGTTCACCCTTTAATGTGAGGTAAAACATGTTTTTAAATGTGCATCTGTGCGTACTGTCCATAGACCGCTAAAGCAGGAGGGGGATTCTGATATAATATTGGTATGAATGACAGCCTGAATTGACTCTTCTCAAAGCCCTGCAGCGTGCTGCTACTCCATCCAGCTGTCAGAGCCACCATGGAGCCCACACTGTCACTAACTGCAGAGAAAATGAAGACAATCTGAATGCCATGCTATGCCATGATTGGTCTGTTTTGGTCTTTCGTGACTTAGCAAAGGGTCAATTGTCTATTTTTCCACAAAACTTTAACTTAAAACGAGCCAAACAATGTCTGTCACCAACGCCCTCTCCCAATTACCGCTGCTATACAATTTGACATGAACATGCTATCCCCTGCTGATTTGACGTATAATCATTCATAATTACAAGAAATATGTGTGTAACGTGCATGCTGTTACTTAACCATTCTGAGGCTATTGCATGGTTAAATCAATTAATTTAGTTAATCTTCCCTCAGTCTCTTCATTCTGGTGTCAGACCAAACAAGTGTTCTGTGGTATTGGCCTTTGTCTGTGGCAATGCATATGAGCCCCACCCACTCCAAATGCTTTTGCACCCCACCCACTCCACGGGCCAGATGCATTCCATGGTCCTCTCCATGAACCTCTGCCAAACAATCACAATGTCAAAACGATGTATGTAGCTGCAACCTGAAGTGTAAATTGTAGTCTGGTCAGAAATGATTCCGGTCTATAATTATTGGTTTTTGATGGAGTTAGCTTCCCTGGACAACTGGTGTCAGTCGGTTGAATTGTAAAGGTCAGCAATGCTAATGTGCTAATTCCATGTTATTCTGAGTTTCTGTGTTTCCCATACAGACCATCGTCAGTAGCAACTGAGTGAGCACCGATTCACCTGCTCTTCAAAACGCTGGAAAAATGTCTGCAGAGCCTTCATTGCTGGCAGTTACAGCTAAATAACATCTCACATTAAGACTAGAACAGTTTCTGGAATAACAAAAAAGGTGTTATACTGTTTCCCCACCATTTTCACAGTGCTCCATCTAATCTCAGACAATCATATTATCGTTGATTATTTAGCCTCCACAGAATATGTAGGCCTGCTATCCAACCTGCTCCAGTATCTTACAATGAAACCAAAGATTGATGAAGATTGATTAGGAGCGTAGTTTCTTCCTGCATTACCATGAAAAAAAAGCCCACCATAGGTGTATTGATGAAAGATCTGCATGTCTGCTCTCGACACCTCTATGGTTTTGTTAATTGCTGCCAAGACTTGCGAGTCTTTGACTGAGACTTCATATCAGTTGTGAATACACAAGATGTCTGCAGGTGCTCGCTAACTCAGTCGGTCTTCTGGATGATCCGGCCGACAGGGCTGCTGTGTTGCTAGAAGAATCAGTTTGGGGGAAAGCCTCTCTTTGTGTGTTTTGTCATTTGGCTGAACCCTTTGTCTTTAATTTAATGGACTTTCTTCGGTGTCATCATTGAGAACTTTGCGATCGTCATTTGCTGGACATAAACTAAAACCCAACTCGGGACAATGTCCAGAGCATCAGTTTCCCTTTCACACATGTAGCTCACATTAGAAGATCTCGGTGTCAGACGCGTTCTCGCCTACTTGAAATGCTCTGCTTGGTTAGGCAGGCTGCATACTGTAAGTTGGATGGGAGTGCAACACAAGTGTTCAAACGTAAAAAGTTGACCTGGGTCAACCTCACAGATCTTCCGGGCCTGGTCCAGAATGTGCTGAAATCCCAGGTTATAGATGTTCAGTGTGTGCTGGGCTCTCCGCATGGACCGAGGTCCACCTTGTGACCACAGCTCCCCGTGGCCAAGCACTGTCCAGCTCATGATCACCTTGGCCGAGCTCCTGTACAGAGCAAATGCTTCTGAGAAACATTTATGCACAAGAGTTCATATTTGACTGCTGAAATCTTCTTTGCAAACATATTGTAGTAATGTTGTCTGCACTTTACTGATGAATAATTCCACTCTAGCTGTAATACTTACATACTTTTACTTAGGCATTAGGTTTAGAATGCCGGGATTTTACTAGTTGAGTATTTTCAGTGTGCTATCATTACTTTTTCTGCAGTAAAGGATCTTAATACTTCTTTCACCACAGGAGGTTTCCAAGTTCCCAGTAGACCTGCATCCTTTGTTAAAACACAACACGTCTTTGCGTCTGTGATACACTCTTGTTTACTGAGTCACCTGTCAGTGGAGAAAATATATACATCTTTTCTCTGCGACTTCAGGAGCATAGAGGCAGATTTTTGAGTGTCAGCAACAAAGCTTTGTATGGTTTGAACCCAACAAATGATTCATTGGTTTCCGAAAAACTTTGCCATGTTCCCACGCCAACTTTTTAGCTTTAAAGGAGCTGCGTGCAAGATTGAATGACATCTAGTGGTGAGGTTGCAGATTGCAACCAACTGAATACCCCTCCGCTCCCCCCCCCCCCCCCCTTTGCGAGTGTATCGGAGAACTACGGTGGCCTTCAGGCAACAAAGAAATGCAAATGGCCCGCTCTAGAGCCAGTATTTTGGTTTGTCTGTTCTGGACTGTGTGTAGACTGAACCCGCTCCCTATGTAGGTAGAGGATGGAATACATCTGCAAAATAATCATACCTTTCCATGATTGGGGGTGGGTGGTTAGCTGCTAGCCTGGACTATATAATTAGAAATTGATAATTGTCTACTGGCATGACTGATATTGTTGTTAATGAAAAAACTATGGATAAGTGAAGGCTGTGCTGAAAACTACAATATAGTCTGAATGACACTAAACACCACTTGTGCAACACATCTCAGCAACAAAGACGTTGCTTACTGTGTTTTGTGAATATATATAAGCTCACATTAATATATCCTTGAGAGAAACAACAAGGCCCAAAGTAATGCGTCCACATTACTGTGGGAGACACTAAAGGCCTTCTTAAGAGAACACTTTATTTTATGTCAGATTGTTTAAGGGTTGTATCAGGATGTCATCTATGAGGAGGATCCCACTCTTCACAATAAAAACAGAAGTTGTGGCTTTCTTTTGACTCACTAGAGGAAGAATCTCTTTGATTGTGGGAGCTGGACATGAAAGCTCGGCTCTGTCCAACACTGACCGTCAACGTTAACATGTCGTCATCCTGCAGCAACAACTGTGAACTCTGTGGCTGGTAGCTGACTTGAGAGGCTTTTAGTGGTGCGACAATAAACACACATGTTAATCCCGACCACTCAGAAAGTCCCAGCCATCTAATCAACAAAGCACAGCTTAGTCCTTTCTCAACAATTAGCTCAAACATGCACTTTGAGTAACCTAACCGCTATTAACACCCAATCAAACTGCCATTCAGCTCTCCGAAGCCCCAAAGAGCTGATGGTATTTTTACAGCCGGGCTCAAGTCACAGCTCAGCCAATCATGGTGTCATCTGGAATGGGCTGCTATTGTTGTGTTTTGTGTATTAGTGACCGTAAAGAGGCTTCACAGGGCCCAATAGACCCGCTGTGGGATCCCAGGGACCGAGCACAGAGGTCCCACAACTGGGAAACAGTTGTATTGTTATTCGTAGAGGCAGACACTCTGGGCTCCCTTTTGAGCGCTGTTGGGGGGGATCCGCCATTACAGGTAGTTGCGAACTGTCGCTACTTGTCGAGATGAGGGCCTATAACACAATGACCGCTGCAAGTTACAATGACTTCAAATAAGAGTTTCAAGGTAAACTCCCTTTCGCACAATGGAAGGGCTCGGGCCCATCAGGTCACAGACACTGAGGGCCACCATGCGTATTGAGCCGCGTATTGGTGATTTGTTGTTTTCCGGGGTTTTGGTAGAGTCGTAAATGAGCGGAGTAATGACATGTCCGTGCCACGTTTGCCAGTGAATTGGAGGAGGGCCGGGGTGATGTTTTTGTGACCCCGCAGAGCGGTGTTTTGAAATCAAGTAGAGGGAAGCTGCACGGGAGCCCCGGGCCAGTCTGAGGGTCTGCATTGGGCCCACAGTCCGAGTGAACTGGTTTACCACATTATGTCCTACTTCCACCTGCTGTTGTCTTCTGTGTCAAGAGGCAGGTTTCAATACATCAGTAGTGTCCTCTAGTGGCGCCTTCTGTCAAGTGCAGGCCAGTGGACGAACTAAATTCAATAATCTACTGTCTCCTTACAATAACCATTAATTGCCCAAGAAATTGTTTGACCATTTAAAGAATATATATATATATATATTTTATAAAACGTGCAGCAAAAAGCACAGATGTCTGCAGAAGCCCAGACAAGCGACCCACAAAAGAAAATGAACAAGAAAGGAAGGGCAAAGGAAATACGGGTACAGGACCAGAAACAAGCAGAATAATGAATAATAGTAATATTAATAGATTATGCTCACAACTCCAGGTCGGCCTACTTCCTGCCTTCCTTTGTTTTTGCTGTTTCCTTATATAATACAGGCTTTTCAAGAATAGATCAATCAAGCGAAGAAGAGATTAAAGATCCAAAGCAATCATGTGTCGATCTTTCTTTCAATGCTTTCAATACTTTCTGACTTTTTACTACTTCTGTGGCTCTCAACTCCAAGCTAATTGGTTCCTACTGACGATGCAAATCTTAAAAATTAATAAAAACAGCTCACACGTATTTCTTTGCTCCCGTTACTCAAACAAGAGGAAATAGATTATGTGTTGGTGCAGCACAACGCGCACAATGTGTGACATTGATATGTTTCTAATGGAGCTTCTTGTCACAGAGGAAGACGATACAGCAGGCTGAGCCACACACACACACACACACTATGCTTGTTAGATACATCAGGGATGTGTCTTCAAATCCTTTCATCTTTTAAGTAATGCAGTGAATGCATATGCTTATCCTCTCGCCAGTCATTTAAAAACAACATTTGTTAAAGTGATTATTTGTAAAATCCCTTCATTGTTCATGTTTATAACATTTTCTGCTGGAACAAACCCAAAACGTCTCCAGCAAAATTATTAATAAAAAAAGAATGTCCTTGGATGCATGTCAGTTTAGTTAGGATACTATCAAATGGTTAATCATTAACCTTTGACCCCGTGGGCCAATGGCCTTTCATTTCCACTTAGCACCACGCGCACACTGCTTCTCCACATCAAAGCCCAACAGGTGGAAAAAACGCCCTAACACACATTGAGGCCTGAAAGGCCGAATCAACATGTGACTGGCTTTAATGATGTGGGAGAATAAACATGTGAGTAGCGGAGCGGTCGGCAGAAACCCGCCTCACTCTGGGAGCGGCCTCGGATGCTTATTGGCCGGGCGCCGTTAGCATACCGGCATCTGTGGCCGTGTCTGTGGCCCCTGGGGCAAGGCAATAGTGATTTACATTTAAAACAGGCCCGGGACCCCCCACCCCCAACCACCCCCACCAGCCCGTCCACCTCTTACCCCACCAGCGACATTATGGGAGACGTTTATTAGTTTCTTTGAGATTTAGTACATATCATTTCTGCGTTACTCACTGCCGTCTGACAGAGGTCAACATTTAACTACTTCATACATTCTCGTAGACATCCAGCTTTCAATAACACAAAACAGGGCGGTGAGATTTTTGGGGAAAAAAAACAAACTATACTGTAAAAACATGTTGTCAAGGGTTTCAAACGTGTCTGTTAGTGTCATTTAATATGCATGAAAATACTGTAACTGTGACCCTGTCACTGTTGATGTATTTGCTGTTAAATGAAACTCATTGAAATAGCACAGCTTTAGTCATTCTGTGTTTAATATTTGTGTTCAAAATGAGAAGTCATAGGCGTCCGCTATTGATGCAGCTGCTAAAGCACCTACTGGAGCTGTGGGTCCTTATGGCAACGTCCAGACCGCCAGCAGCCAGGGCCCTTCTGTTCATTTGAACCGACCAGCAAACAAAACAACAACAGCTGGCTTCTCCTTCATCTGGTTGGCCAATAAAATTGTAGCTTGAACGCTGTATATCTACCGCTTACCTCGCGATCATCCGGCTTTCCAGAATTAAAACTATTCCTGCAGTATTTTCCCCATCATCATTAGATTACAAAACACATTGTTTGTCAAACATTCACTCCTCAAAAACAGTGATCGGACAAAACGTACTCTGTGCATCATTTCTCTCATTTGGATTGTCTATACTTTTATTACATTGCTATTCTGTACACACAATCTGCTCCATTTCTCCCTGTTGAAGGTGGTGTGGGCCGACGGGGTCCTGGCGATTTTTATATATGTGATGTAAAATATGTAAATCAAATGTACGTGACTTGACCGCTGCTCTACACGTGGTCTGCGGCTGTCAGACAAAACAATCCGTCCACAGAAAAACCTCTGAACAACATAAAGCGGCGACATCAGTTGGAAAACGTGTTTTTGAGCGGTCTCTTGTTCTTCGGTTGATGACGATGTAGAAAAAGCCAATCTTCTTGCTGAGGGTCTCGCTAACTTACGTAGGTCATATAGAGGCTCCGGTTTCCGTCGAGACTGGTTCATAACCAGTAAACACCTGCTTTAGTGGCGTTCCTGTGGCTGTGCATTCAGTCAAAGGTTGTATCATTTTGAGAAAAGTCTGAGAAAAGCCTCCCCAATCTGTTTTATCATCTTGCCACCTCTCAGGTTTATCTCACCGTGGTGGGTCCACGCTGTTATACAACCTTTAAAGGTTTCCTTCATTGCCCCGCCGCCGCAGTGTGTAGAGGTCCAGTCTGAAGGTAAACATGCAGGAGGAAGTGCTGAAGTGAGGCAGCGGCATTCAAATGCTTCACATATGTGTGTCTGTGTGGCAGCGCGGTGCTAAAGCATGAAGGACGGCCGGCCCAGTCGTAACGCTCTGGGACAAAACACTCAGCCCGTAGCAGAGAAGTGCCACATTCATCGGCTATCTGCCAGAACATTTACACGGCCGCAGATCTGAGAGGCAGAGGTCAGAGGGGAGGAGAGAGGAAAAGAGGCAGCTAACGGGGAAACGCAAACACGCTTCTGTTGCAGCTTGAGGAGGGAATCATGAGAAAAAGGGAGGAGAGGTTTCCTTGTTTCAGAGATTAAAGGCAATCTGTGCTCACATAGAAGGACACGTGAAGCTGCATCTCCTACAGCCGCTGGAGGGAGCGGCTCTACTACAGGTCAGACTTTCTACTACAGGTCAGACTTTCTACTACAGGTCAGACTTTCCACTCAAGTTTAGACTTTCTACTACAGGTCAGACTTTCTACTACAGGTCAGACTTTCTACTACAGGTCAGACTTTCCACTAAAGTTCAGACTTTCCACTAAAGTTTAGACTTTCCACTAAAGTTCAGACTTTCCACTAAAGTTTAGACTTTCCACTAAAGTTCAGACTTTCCACGTAGATCTGTTATTTTTTTGATGAAAGTCAGATCACACTTTCAGTAAATGTCATCATCTGCCCAGGTCTACTGTACAAGTACACATACTGTACACATACACATACTGTACACATACACATACTGTACAAGTACACATACTGTACACATACACTTACTGTACACATACACATACTGTACAAGTACACATACTGTACACATACACTTACTGTACACATACACATACTGTACACTTACTGTACAAGTACACATACTGTACACATACTGTACACATACACATACTACATAGCAGGTGCCAACAGCCTTTTTGTTCCACACTCCAGTCCACTTGGTGGCGTAAGCAGCTCTACCTTCAGTTGGTTTAGAAGAAGAAGAAGAAGAAGAAGAAGAAGAAGAAGAAGTCAAGTTGGCGCTTTGTTTTGAAGAGAGCTTGTCCAAGGAGATCCGACACATCTATTTCATTTGTCGTCCCACAAATGCAAAAACTGCCAAATGGCGTTGAACTCCTGGCAAACCACATTCTGATGCCTTCAGGCTGCCAACTGGAATGTAGGATTGGGGAAATCCAGACCGATGCAGTCTGGCCTTTCTAACACACTGGGTCGCCGAGCGAGTCGAACTATGGCGCTTTGCTCGGGGAGCAGTAAAGTCAATTCAAACTAAATAGTTGCTTAGGTTTAGGAAGCAAAACCACGTTGTTATGTTTAGGTAAATAAATAAATACGTAAACCATGTAACATAAGTACCAGGGTGAAAGGCCTGTATTTGCTTTTATGGCTTAACGAGGTCTACAGCAGAGGTATTCAAGTCCAGTTAGAGAGAATGAACATCACAATAATATAGTAATAATATAGTAATAATAGTCTAACTGGCGCTATGATTTAGTCATATATACAGACCCGTGCTATGGGCGGGCCTTGGGGGGCCGGGCCCGCCCTCGGACTCGGCTGGGCCCGTCCTGGACAGACAAGCCTGTCAGTCACTTATCACACGTAAAAAAAAAAAAGAGCGCAACTCTCTGTCGCCGGCGACAGGAGCCGTCACAGGAAGTAACATGCAAACAGGATGCAAAACTAAGATTACCGTAACTCCTCAAATATTTACGCCATCGGCGTAATTCCAACTGATTCTGAATGCTAAGAAGCTTAGCTTTCCAGTGCCATGCGGTCCATTACGGTAATGGTATAGAAAAACGGCGGCGAGCTTGTCTGTGGGGGAGGGGTGGAAGACAGCAGGGCAGAGAGTTTGACTGGCTTTTCACTGCCTTTTGAGTTGTGTTTTCTTTGGAAATAATATGATGTGGTTGTAAATAATAGTATTAGTATAGTTTCTGAGAGTTCTGCATTTCAATTTTGCTCATGTATTATGCATACAGTGAATTCATTAATACGATTTTTTTTAAAGGTTTATATTGATATTGTCCCAAAGTGGAAAATTGTTCAAATATAAAGATCATACCACAATACTGGCCACTTTTTTGTAACATTCATGTCTGTTTTATTCCCTCAGATTATATCAGAAAGTAGACAACACATGTAAGCAGCATTTTAATACTGCAGTTGGTTGAGGTACA
>NC_136602.1:26014940-26042440 GCF_910589615.1 Taurulus bubalis | reverse complement strand
AATATTATTTAATTTATTTTTATATTTAAACAATTCAAAAACTCTTATATATATTTCCATATATTTAAACAAACATTAATTTTCTGTTTATACAGTAAGTATTTCAGCACATTTTACAGTACAGAGTACTCTGATGCTTTCCATAAAAATGGACCTTAAAATGACCTTAAAATAAAAAAGATGACAAAACATAGTCAAAACAGGCAAACATATTGGGATTTCACATCAAAGACATGTTTTACTGCAATATACAAGAGATTAAAAAGATATTTTGAAATGGTTCACCAGCTCTGATAACTTTGTTAAGTCTACCCTTAGTTTATATCCTGACTTTAGGGAGGAGGGCCACAAAGACTTTCACCAAGGAGAGCTCTGTTCATGTCCCATGTCAACGTTCACTTATCTTAATGTAGCTTAAATAATGTAACAGTCATTTTAAGCCGAACCATCATGTTTTTTGATGAACCTAACACATTTCTTTTGATGCGTTTTATTTCAATTTACAACGTGTTTAAAACTGTGACTAATTTGGGCAAAAATAAGTAGTTTTATGGGAAAAAAGGTTGGACATTGATACATTGAAGTTGCACAAACCAACAAACAAACATATTATTCAGATTATTTTAGCAACTTTATTTGAAAGCCAACCTCGTGAGTGAGTAAGAGCACCTGAAACGTTGCTAATAATCCCTCATTGAACGGGGAAAAACTGTGCGAAACAACAGTGAGTACAGCCAGAAATGAGTTTATAACCTGCGACAGATTTTCTGTCAGAATGCCTAACCTGGAGGTTTGTTTCTAACATGTCTGACTGCTTGTGTTTCTTGTCGCCAGAATTATTTCCAGTGATGCCACCTTGGTCACAGACCTCAGCCATTAGTTGAGATCTGTGATGGAGGGCCATGAAAATAAGACCCAATGGCTCAAACCGACTGAAACATTAAATTCTATTATTTGTTGTTTATACAGCACACCCAACCAGAGCCCACTGGGTCCAGGTGTTTAGTTCATAGCTACGTATCAAAACAGTCCAATGGTGAAGAAGTCGTAAATGTTTTTATAGTCACATTGAGAACCTGAAGCTCGTTTAAGGGACGGACGAAGAGCTGTCGTACTCCAGTGAAGCATGTCCCAACCCACCGTAGCCGTTCATCTTCTTCAGTTTCAGCTGGTCCCCGTGGATCAGGCCCTGGGTCTCTACGACTGCCTCCTTCTTGGAGAACATCTGGCTGATCTCCATGAAGGTCTTGTTCTTGGTCTCTGGGATCACGACATAGACGTAGACGGCCACGGAAAAACAAATGCTGCCAAACACCAAGTAGCAGTAAGACCCCATTGCCATCTGATGGGTAGAAGTGGCAGATGGATGGAGGATTGTTGGAAAGATTGAGAGATGAGGACAGAACAATTAGATGAAACCAGCGATTGATCCACAGGGAAAATGTTTATTTTGGATAACAGCAGAGGGGACTCAAAAGAGAGAGCAAAGCTGAAGGAAAGGGTCAAGAACACATGTTTTTCTCTGGTCAATAGAGGCAGGACCAGCATGAGGCCAAGAAGCTCTAGGGCCAATGCCCAAGCTCTAGATGCCTAGGAGCTCTAGGGCCAATGCCCAAGCTCTAGGAGCTCTAGGGCCAATGCCCAAGCTCTAGGAGCTCTAGGGCCAATGCCCAAGCTCTAGATGCCTAGAAGCTCTAGGGCCAATGCCCAAGCTCTAGATGCCTAGAAGCTCTAGGGCCAATGTCCAAGCGTCGGTCTTTGACAAGTTTTAAGTGAAAATGCATGTGATTTTCCACCATTTCCTGTCTAGCGCAATCTGGTCTCTGCAAAGCGCTGTTGATCATGGTGGAACCATGTGCGGCTCAGCAAGACCAGCGCAATACTATTTTGGCTCACTTATGACCTTTTTACAAGGCAGGAAAGAAAGAGTAGCATGTATTCAATGTTAAATGTCCTGTCTTTGTTACCACTGTTCTCTTTTTTGCTTTGGCAACAACTTTCTGGAGCAAAATGTGCTTATTGCCACATCACTGCAAAGGCAACAACATCAGCGACCACAATTTTACAATTGTATTCAAACTCGCTGTTTGTAATATAATGGTATCTTCCGAGCTGCTGTGTGATCCCTCTGAGCCACACAGCGGAGGCTTGTTCTCGAGTTTAAGGGGAACATTACAGATGGGACACCTAGTTTCTAATTGGAGCTTTCAAGTCTGACTTCCTGGTTATTAAAAAGCCATAGCATTGACATAAACATTTAGGAAAGAGGAAAGCTCTCACGGGGCAGCACATCACAAAGCTCTCACCTGTAAAAAGGGGAAGACGAAGCCCACGGTGAAGTTCGACAGCCAGTTCAGGGATCCTCCTACGATGTAGGCCGCCGGCCGGTGGGACTGTTTGAAAAGCTCAGCTGTGATCAGGAAGGGAACTCCAGCTGCAACAGCAGCAAAGCAAAAACACTTCAATACAAATCACTCACTTCTGAATGAGTTCACTGAACGCTTCATGCTAACGATTTAGAATTCAAACTTGATTGAGCTGGACTGCTCGATGTAATATAAATTTCAAAAACTGTCAACATATGTTCAGCAGATGACCCACAATGCAACGTGATCGTGTTGTTCTTTAATAAATGTGTAATCTCCAATCCCAGAATTTGTTTACATTTATGTAATGTAATATGTAAAATCAGTTTAATGATAAAATGTGCAAATGATGCATTATAAATAAATTTAAAAAAGCCAAGTTCAGAATTTAGTTTTCATTTAGTTGACGAATTAGGGTCAAAGGATTTTATTAAGATAATTTTGGATATATATTTTTTAATCACTAGAAATCAGAAAATTATGTAAAAAAAATGTTTAGATACTTATTGTAAAATGACATACATTTTGAAGACACTACAGGTAAATACAGAAAACAATGTAACAATTAGACCACCATGAAACCAGTTGATTAGTTACATTAAGGCAATATTTTTGGTTTGTTTTCTAAAATATTATGATTAAATATGCAAAAGACGTATCATGTTAACTTCTGATGAATTTTGTAGAAATCTACAGGCGCAAAAATGACAAGGTAGTCACACAAAAATGCTAAATTTGCATTTTGGATGTTTTCTTACCACTAAAAAACGAAAAAAAGAATATATATGAAGAAGTGCAGATGTATTTCTTAATGGGTGGGTATGGAAAATATAATTCATGTTCATGCATCATCTCTTTCATCATTAGAGAACTGAACCAGCTGATGGGCCAGTGTGTGGACAGGAGAGTCATATATGAACAAAAATGCAAATGACTAATATTGTATTATCATATTCTACCATTAAAACTGCATTAGTTGTCTCTCTTCCAGGAGGCCGTGGATTAGTCAGCATGAATAACTGCTTCGGGGAGTTAAATAGGCATATTTATCACTCAGTGTAGGACGCTGTGGAACATCAAGTATACTTTTCATGAATGTTCTCATTAAAGATTTGACAAACTGTATGTTTGTATGCTTGTATAGAAACCCCTCCAGTATTCTTAGGGTATGACCTGCAGAGGGAGCCGTTGAATAACACAAAGCGACCTGAACCTCTGCAGCCAAACCATGGCAGCAAAGTTCTGTTGTGCTTAAGAAATTAAATCTTCATCTGAAATGTATAAATGTATAGATGTTTCTGCATTTCCCTCTCGTGGTATCTCTCCATGCATGATGTCTGTCTCCACACCAGTAACATGGAGGGGATCATCGGAAAAACATCGACAATTTCCATAGTGAGCGCGATGAGGACGGCACATTGGAGCTAAAACGATAACGTCCAATAGTTGATTCCTTAATTGACATTGGCAATTCATTTATTTTGACAACTGATCATTTAAGTACGTTTTTTTAAGCAAAAGAAAAAGGCCAAAAGGTCACAGGTTCCAGCATGGCGGAGCGCTGAAGTAGAGCTTGTAATGGCTAATTGGAATCAGCTGTTGGCAATATACTAAACAGTGATTGGCTCATTCACAACTGTGTGACTGTAATAGCTTTAACAGATTCCCATTAGTTTAGTTGTTTTGGGGGGAGGGGCCTGTCTTTAGATTTGGGAATCAAATAGATACTCACACCCGCAGATTAGACCTGACCTATAAATTATTTTCTGATTTGTTCTTAGGTAAGAATAGCATCTAGCACATGCAATGTGTTTGTGCAGAATAATTGGTTATTGCTCTTTCTTCATTTCTAAAGTTGTACTAAACTATGGGATTTCATTTACAACAATATTTCTATTGTTTATAATGTTACTTTTGTACATATATATATACATATAATTAGTTTATTAGCATTATTTTAATTTATGTTTTTAATATTTTAATTTACTTATAAGTAAATAAACACATTATCCCTTTAACAGTTAACAAAGCATGCCATGCATTGCTTTTGTGTTATTTTATCTCCACTCCTGATGCTGTTATATAAAAACTCTCGTTTGTTGTTAACTCCCTGCAGAAGGTTGTTTTTATAACGTTTGGCGTCCTTCTCCAGCCTTTTCGTTCCACATTTCATTTGGCCGTTTCAGGTTTCCGTGTGTGCACACGGCCCTGCAGTCTCATGCCTTTTTAATGCGGCCGGGCCAAGTGTGTTTACACGCTAATTAGGATCAACTGGCAGCTCTCCTTCAATTTACAAAGACGACGAGATTCAGTTGAACACAGGCGCGAAACAACTGGAATGTTGGTCAGACAATGAAACTACATTTTACTAGTTCAGATTAACGAATGAAGAAAATACGTTCAGTCATGTAGAGTTGTTGACTGATTTATGTGCTTTTCGTCTATTAAGCTTTTCATAATGTTAAAACTTGTTTCCCCCCATTGTGCACAACTGTTCTTGTCTGGAATATGTTCATCCATGTGATATGATCAATAACTATACCCTGAACAGCTCAATGCAACCCGGTTCGGTCAGTTTAATGGTGTCATGTTTACAGCATTGAAGGATATTATTTGTGCATAACCACACAAGAGGCTCTGCTATCACATGTGTGTGTACACAGCGTGAGTTACGTCCTTTAATTAACATGCATTGTAGAAGAAACTTGCCTGGGCCGATACAGAAGCCGGCGATGATGCCGACCACGCAGCCGACACTCACGTAGCGCATGAACGATATGTGAGCCTGCGGGGAGAAGAGCAGCAGGACATTTCAGTTATTTTCTGTGGTGGGCCGACTCGACTCCACCCTCTCCCCAACGCCTCCTCCACCTCTCCCCAACGCCTCCTCCACCTCTCCCCAACGCCTCCTCCACCTCTCCCCAACGCCTCCTCCACCCTGCGCTGTAATGTCCGCTGGGGGAAAGGTGCGTGCGGATGAGTGCAAGGGAAGCAGACGCAGATGTTCCTCCACACACTCATTCTCCCTCAAACACCTGGGACGTGTTTGTCCTCTCATTCTGCTCGTTTCCTCTCCTCCCTCACCTCCACTCGTCTACTTGACGGAAAGTGAGGAAGGAAAGGACGCTGACAGAAAAAAGATAATAGCTTAGTTTTTTTCAGCTGGGGGGTCTTTCCGTGCTCTCAATATATGATTATATATTATTGTAGCCCTGATTTTTATGTTTAATTTGGTACCTCTTTTATTTTGGGGGGGATTTATACCATGTTTTTTTACCATGATTTGTACCTTGTGACCTGATATAAAAGGGTCCCCATTTTTGGGAGTTAAGGGTCACCCTTTGGAGTTTTCCATATGTAGGCCAGGGGAAAGATAACATACAATGAAGGGAAACAAATGTGGTCCCTAAGTCATGCACAATAATACTGCAGAGGCTTAAGGAATACTTCCCCCTCAAAACTGATTGAATGTGTCTCTTCATCATCAAGTGTTACCTTGAATTCTGAGAGGAAACTTAGTTTTTCTCATTAGCCTCCACAATGAACAGGATTTGTGTATCTGTGAATGTGTTTTGCTAGTTTTGCTGTCGCTGAAAGTGGCCCTTTCTCCGGTTTGTGATCCTCCCTTCACGCGAGAAAATGTTTTCCTCAAGAAGAGTAATTATATAAAAATGGTCCTTTTGAGAAGGATGTATTCCTTTAAACATACCAAGCATGATGGACGATATATTGCATGGAGAAGGAGAAGCGACAACAAAGGTTGAATGTCTGCTATAATTTCTCCTAACAGGAGGATCAATTTGAAGTTTTTCTTTTTGCACCCGTGCATCTCAGGTAGACTGGGATTGTAATCGCTGGAAGCATCCATATGTCATTTTCATCAGATTCAGAGTTTCAAACCCACAGTGAGAAAAACTTCACTCCCACTGTGGCTGACTGAGCAGATCAGCCGATGCTCAAAGGGAACATTAGCAGCTGCTGAGACAGGGCTTTTCCCGCTGTCTCTTTGGCCTTGCACACACACATCTTCCTGTAGTCGAAAGGTTTGGGTCTTTTGAGGAAACACACACACACACACACACACACACACGCACACCTGTAAAATGAGGGCCACTGTGATTCCAACACTGCAGACGCCCATCATGGTGAAACCCCCGATCATCAGAGGCCTCCTGCCCAGCCGCTCTATGGAGAAACACTGCAGGAGGAGACATTGTGAATACAGATGCAAGAACATACAGGAACCATCAGGGTTCTTTAATGTATCTGCAGGAACAACACAGTCTCACTGCAGTTTGTGAAAAAGCTCCAAAAGGCAGTTTGGCTTTCGACAGGTTTAGGAAACAAACAGTTTGGTTCATGCAACAAAACCACTGCCATAAATCCCAACGTCTTGACAGTTAAAAGTCCTGTTTGTTGGACCTGCCAACCAAAAGTCATGTTTTTCTATATGATAAAGTGTCACTTGCTCTGACTGTTGCTTATTCCTGTGGATGCATAGTTGACTTTCTATTGGCATGAACCATAACCACAAAATTAACAAAAAAAATGTAATTCTCGAAAGCTTCCTTTTAACTGGCTAAAGCAGCCCTCAACTTGAAACGTCATGAAATTGATATTTATCTTCTTATATTATCTATAGTAAATCAATAAACACATGAAAAAACACACTCTACAACACCAAAACATCTCTAATTTGTAAGATTACCCCAATGAGTCCAGCGACGATCTCTATAATTCCAGTTCCTGCTGTGGTGTACGGGATCTCCGGGGCTGAGATACCCGCATTCTCAAAGATGTCATTGGTATAGAACCAGATCTGTGATGGAGAAATAAGCACTTTAAGATAAGTGATCTTAAATCCATTTGATGCTGTAATCAGGAAATAAATAACATGATTGTTCTCTGTGACCTTGTGATTTCTAGAGAGGTTTATATGAGTGTGACCCGCACCAAATATCTACAATCTTTCTCTCAGTCTGATTAAATCAGATGAACCATGAATAGCATGTGAAGTTTAATTAATAAAATAAAAGCTTTCTGCTTTCAACACACATTTATCTAGCGGCATCCCACTGCTTGAAGTGTTCCACATTGCTGTTTGCCAAACATCGTCTTTTTCTCAAATTCAAATTCTAAAGCGGCTTTAATCTCTGCCCACCAGCTGAGGAAGTTCCAGTTAATGAACACTTGTAATTATAATTATGCATTGCCTTTTCTAAACGATGGTGTTCTACCAGCGTAGGTTTGTGTGAAAGGGCACATGGAACATTTAACATTAATATCTAGCACGTCTGAGCTTCAATCGTGCCACTCTACATCCGCCTCCAGCGGCGCTTTTACACATGTCAATTTCCACTCGTTGCATACTAAATTAATCTTGGTTAGGTTTCGGCCACAACACTACTTGGTTAGGTTTAGAAAAAGACTTACTTAAAATAAGTAGACTACGTCACGTCACGATGCAACTTGCGTATTATAACGCTCTGTGATTTAGCTTCAAATATGGACGTGAATATATGTATATGACTTCCTGAAGTGGCTGAGAGCGGAACAAGGCGGATACATTTCATTTAGGAACGACGCTGTTGACAAGTTATGAGTGGAAACTACTGGTCCTGTGAACATGTTACGTTTATTTAGAAAAGACGCTATGTATGTAATGATTGGAAACCGACAGCCGGCCCCTGACACATAATTCTGAATCCCACTATCGTCTTCTTGGCAAGACCCGCCCTGCTTAGCTGGTTGAGAAGGAGACGATTGGTTAAGGTTGGGCATAGACCTCAAGTAGTTAGGGTCAGGATAGCTCATTGGTCAGGGCCTAGGACCTGAACAAATGTGGTTACCAGTACTTCGGCAAGTGCGGACACCTGACCAATCCTAGCGCTGGAGTGCTGCACAGGCTGGGACTCGCCAAGAAGAGCAGTGGGATTCCAATAAAGCGTCCCTGACAGGTCCAAAGCTGACGCTAGAGCGCGATAGTTTAAAGCACAGGGCCTCTGACCAAGCTGAGTTGGATTTGAGCGAACAGTTTCCCAAAGTAGCTAAATAGTCATCTATGTGAGCAGTTTGGCTGAGAAGCAAATGTATAAAAAAAAATGTTTCTCCCCATAACGTGCCATATGCTTTGAGAAGAACGAAATACAACGGTGTATATACCCAAACGAGGAGGCAGGCATTTAGGAGCTTCTGCACAGGTGGCGCGGCGTTGCCACAAAGAGACGGCAGACATTTGTTCACATTCAATTTAACTCAATTTGAGGCTTTAGGGGGAGCAGGACAGGAGGGAAGGGTGTAAACCGGAGACAGCAGACGGCGATGGTTAGAGGACCAGGTAGGTAAGTACACTAAAACACACGGCTGGCATTAACGGTTACACACACACACACACACACACACGCACACACACATTCTGTGGTGTGCCAGGAACTGTGCCAAGGCTTGCCAACTGTCACACGCACTTAGGACTGAAGATCACCTCGAGCATCTGTCAGTCACCATTGCTATCATCATTATCATCATCATCATCATAGTCACAATCATTGTTTGTCATCTTCACCTTCGTCATCGTCACCCCTTCTACCAATAACATCGTCTTCACCATAATCGTTGTCATCTTAATGTTTGTCAGCATCATCACCAAATACAACCACATTCACCTCGATCACTGCGACGGATCCTCGTACGGCGGCTCTTACGATATCTTTTACGAAAAGTTTCGCTTCATTTTTTCGGCGATTTTGGACAAAAGTCCAGCCAGACGTGTTGACTTTGTTAGACGCACGGTCAAAATAAACTTCTGTCTTTGCAGGAATCTCCACGGTCACCATCTCTGTTATACCCGTCATGGCCACCAAAGTCACCTTTACCCTCATCACTGTCATCCTCTTTGGTTATATTGATTGATTCTTCTCATTCGAGTATTGCTGTTTTCGTCCCCACCTCCACCACCACTAACACAATCCTCCTCATCCTCAGCACTGCTGTCAGGATGTGCGTGCTTCAGCACCGCTCCACTTTGTTTCGGCAGAGCTAATTAGCAGCTAAAAATACAGCCTGGAGAAGGGCGTGCTAATGAGTTCAGCTCCAGTGCTTACAGTGTGCACTTTCTGGCCCGGGCGCCCCGGTAATCATTTGAATAATTAATTAATCTCTGGGGCATAATTCAGAGGAGGAATTTGGCTAATCGTACGGGCAGAAAAATGATGACACAAGCTTTTGGCTTCATTCAAAGAGACCTCGCGAGGCTTATAAAACAATGAGAGATCATTTAGGCCTACTTTCATCACAGTGTCTTTGTCTAATAAGCTAGATCAATCAGATGAGGGAGCGGTGGAAACATGGAGGAGTGGTCTGGGTGGACAAAGGGAGGGAAAAATAACCTTTGGAAAGTGAGAAAGATAAAGTGCAAAGTGGAAAAGAGCCAGAACTGTCTGAAACCATCTGATGCCGTTTCATCGGGAGTTTGTGCTGCTCATCGCTGTAGCCTAAAGACTCCATTTAACAGACACCATTTGGCAACCAACAGTTGATGGTAAACGAGCTCAAAGAGGGGATATAGAAACAGAACATGTTTGTTGATACTGCTTTGCAGCAAACACCTGCTAAACCCTGGAACACCCTCCGGACTGTAACGTAACTTCTACAATCAACGTACTTTGGGCCCCGTTTTTTAGGCAAATGCCAGTATAATTACAGGTCACAATGTATGTATATGTAACATTAATAGTTGTGTTGGCAGAGCTGTGGTCAGTGTGAACTGAGTCACATGACTTAAGGGGTTTGCCTTAAGCCATATTTTCCGTTTGCGTTTTTTTATATCTGTGATTCCAAATAGTTTGTTTATTTGTTGCAAAGAATTGTCAAAACGAGACAAAACTGGATTAGTTTCATGGGTGCAATGGTAGCGCTGGTACCAAACGAGGCTAATGAATGAGTTACATTTACAATGGATGATGACCTCTGACAGATGCCTGTTCACAGGAAGTCTAAATTGTTCAAAAAGTTTCATAGTCGCTGTGTCAACGTGATTGGAACATCGTGAGATCAAATTTATTTTTAAATTTGGAACAATTTTGGATGATATATACTGACTTGGTTAGCACAGGCCTTTAGTCATACATGTCTTGACTTTCCTTATGCCCAAAGAAGGCTAGAATTTGTGTTTGACATCTAAAGCGTATTTGCTCCGAGGTCAAGCACTGTGGTGAAAATGTGGACTTACTAAAGATAGTAGGCTTTTAAGAAATATCAAAAAAGACATTCAATTAAATAGATTTTGTATAGAAAGAATTACACAAATGACAAAATGTGCCAGACAGCATTACTCAGTTTTCAAAGAGTCCTTACAGCATCGATGCCAGACAGCTGCATGCCGATGTTGATGACCATCACACTGAGCACCTGCCAGCGGACCGAGTCATCCACGAGCAGTTTCCATACCGACAGCGTCTCCACGGACGACAGGGAGCGCTGCTCCTCCTGCATCTCCTCGATCTCGGCCTGGATGTTGCACTTGGTTCTGTACCACTTTAGGGCTACGAGACAATGGACAGGAAGCAGCATGGCCACGGCACATTAAGGACAGAAACAAGAACACATCTGAGGCATAAGTCTCCATGATTTATGCAGGCATTAGTCATGGGCCAGCTGATTCCGACAAGCTAACTAGCTAGGCAAGATAACAGTATTGTTGGTACAGAATATCGCCCTGTCTAAGTATGCTGGTGTCAGTCTGTCCACCAGTCATCAGCATCTTTAACACACCATGCTGAGTGCATTGCAACTTCCCAGCTGCTGCTAAGCGGGCTGACAGCTTGTGAGTTTGATTTTGTTTTTGGCAAGATTCTATGACGTGTCTTAAATGTCAACTTCCAGCCAATTGCTGCTTGGTTTAGAGTTTGAATGATGTGTGTTTTACGACGCCTGTTGGTGAGCCAGTTGTGGGTTAGATGCATTCAATCACACAATGAGCAGTGCTGGTTGCTGATACAGCTTGGGGAGATCTGTTCTCTACTTAGAGCACCTTTCTAGTTGTTAGTAGTGATGAACACAGTTGTATCTCTTTTTTTATAATACCTATGTAAAGGAAGACACAATTCATAACTGCCATAGTGTAATAAAAGAATGCATGTCTCAAAATGTACTCCTGAACTTTTGATTTGGCCACTCTTTTTTTCAACACTGACCTGTGATGGTGGCATGGACGTTGTGCTTCTCAATCAGCAGGTACCTGGGGCTCTCCGGAAACCATGGCAACAGCATCAACTGGATGAAGGTGGGCACCACCATGACTGAAAGAAACAGGGGCCAGTGTTCCTCCTGTAATGGTTATACAACGCAGTCATACTCACACACATGCTGAACTTTAACCTGGCCTCAGCCGTAAAAGAGCAGCACTGATGATGCTATGTCAACTTCCTTCTAGTCAGTGATACATGGATATGATGTTTATTTTATTTTTTGAACATGTAAACACCACATCGATTGTTTATGAGAAAAACATGATTCATCTCTAATGAATGGAGGCCATTTCAGGACATCTCAGGTCAAGTTGAATCCGTCCAAGACGAGCTTTGTCAGGGACAATAATGTTAGGGGTCACGCGGTGTTTGACTACCTTTCCCAGAAGCTCGTGCAGGCCGAGGATTTGGGCGATGAAGACTCCGGTGCCAATGAAGATACTCGGCACGAGACCCAGGAAGCCTCGCAGGTTCTTAGGCGCTATCTCACCGAGGTACATTGGGACAACGCTGAGAGAGATGCCTGCAGGGAAATAAAAAGAGAAGAAGATCCAAGTAACTCGGCTCTCTCGGTTTGATAGCAGCTTTTTCGTCCTGTGTGTACTTGTGTGTACTTGTGTGTACTTGTTCATACACTATGAGCGAACTGAACTCCTTGATATTGGAGGACAGTATAAGGTTTACATCCCTGAAAGATTGGATTCTATCCTGCGACGTGGAGGACCCGTGGACACAACCTCCTGGGTGGGGTACGTGACCGTGGTGGGGCAGGTGACCTCTTTACATTGGGTACGTGACCCACCCAGAAGGTGGACGTGACCTTCCACCGCCACCTGGGTGAGGTACCCAGGAGGTACCGCAGGTGGTGGAGGGAAAGAAGACCGAAGCAGGATAAGAGGATTATGTGGTTTTGTTGCTTTAACCTAACCGATACAATTTCACAACGTCAACCACATGTGACAGTATAATGACATTGGGAGCTTTGGCCCAAGCAGCAAAATATGTCGAGAGGGGATGAGATCACATTGTCTTTATGCGTCTGGCTTTGTGCACAGGTGCATCATGTTTAAACAGGAAAGTGACATTCCCAGTGACAGTCCCTATACTGGAACAGGGGTGTCCCACAGATTAAATAAGAAGTGGACGTAGTCGTTGTGACGTCACCCAGTGGTTTGTGAGCTGCCATTTTGAAGCCTCTAGTTTTGGCCATCCCCATGTTGGTTTGTTTTGAACAGATATTTGGACTATGACACAGCAGCAGCAACCTGTCAATCACAAGATAGCCACGCCCTAAAGCATCCCCTGCTTTATGGTCTGACTCTAAATGGATCATGATTTACTAAATGAACATCATGCTGTATTGAAGAAGACTTGAAACTAGAGATTGAGACATAAACTCATGTTTACAATGTTTACTGAGGGAATAAAGCAAGAGAGAAGTAGAGTCATTTTCTCATCAACTTACAATCAGACTTCTTTTTGCAGCCAGAGGAGTCGCTCTCTGCTGGCTCTTATAGAAAATGCAAGATCGAGACACTTCGACATTGGAACCGAAGGTCGTCGCCTTGGGTGTCCACATACATTTGTGTGTGTAGTGTACATGCCCCAGTGGATGCAAAGGTGTGTGTGTGTTTGTGTGTGTGTGTGTGTGTGTCTGTGTGTGTGTATACCTGAGTGAATCCCAGTGATGAAGCGGCCGACAATAACCATCTCCGGTGAACCACAAATCCTGCTGAAGCCCATGAGTGAGCCGGCAATAAACACCAGCACTGTTGTATTTACCACCGTGCCTTTTCTGAAAGGACACACACACACACACAGGCAGTAGGCAGACATTATGAATATACATAAAAGCATATGACCCAGAGGTTTATGAAACAGTGAGGACAGCAGCAGTTTGTGGTCGACGGCAGTAACCCGCCCTCTCGCCTGATATACACACACAGTCATAATGATAGACATGTATGCATGTATAAATCCCGATTAGCCGTAAAACGCTAACACAGCCCACAAGGTTGGCGATAAACCGTGATTAACCATAAAACACTGCTGTGTGATCGGCCTGTAAATGGGATTATAAATTGCCTGCTTTCATTTGCATGTAAATGTCCACTGAAGTTCCATGAAACAGACGAGACGAATGGAGCTTTCAGGTGATTCACATTGAAATATAAGAGAACTTTCCTCTGCAGGACACGCTGGAAGGGCAGAAGGGGACGGGGAGGCACTGTGCTCTGAAGGACAACGGGACACCAGGGGGCGGGGTTACCAACAGCTTTGAATACACAGGACAGGGCAGGATTGATATAAAGCCCTGGTCTAGTGCCTTTAGTGCCGGTGTTTGGGTGCCTTTACATACTTCCTAAACTTGTGTCATCTTCTTTATTTTTAGCCTCTATGAAACAATACGAGACTGTGCTAATCAGTGTGATTTTCAGAACTTTTCAAAAAGAGTTTTGGATGTTCCTCACTGTGACCGTGCGCCAGCGGTGGGTGTTCAGGTGTGCGTGTTGGTGGCGGCACCAGATGCTGCTGAGTGTCTCTCAGGCTGGCTTTGCCAGTTGGCCACTGTCCACCCCATTGGTTGGGTGGTCTACGGGGGGTTATTGGGTAAGGTGTCAGGACAAAAGCAGAGCCAAGATTAAAATACAGCTCTTTTGGGCTTCTGAGGACAAATGTCCCCTGCTCGATGCCAGACTACTTGTTCAGCTGAAAATGAAGTGTCCATAAAAACTAGTTTACAAGGGAATCGTATGTTGAAGTGGATTAGGTTTGCTTGTGACTTATCACTGTGGAAGTCTGCGACTCACACTGACAGATAACACTAAAAACTACCCTGACTGGTGAGAGTTCTAAAACACAAAACTACATTTTCACTTTGAGTAGATGAGCGTTACTGCTTTGCTGTTCTCTGAGAATAGGTGCATAATTCGGACAATCCTTAGGATTGTCTGTGTCCGGGACACCAGGACGTCTGCTCACCTTTACGTCTATCTGGTTGTTCACAGTGAAGTTAATCTGTTCAAAATGTGCATGCAAATGACATCTAAGGATTTAACTGATGCAAATGCCTCTATACCAGTGGCCCTCAACCTTTTCGAGTCACAATCGCCCCAAAGGTATCAGGGCGTCTGAATGAAAATCCCAATATAGCTTGCAAGTGGTTTATTGCTTTTTGGTGATGAAGGGCATATACAGTATATGATACCTGTAAGCCCAACAACTAAGCAAGTGGACATTTGTTAAATGGTAAAATGAGTTTGGCTAATGTTAGGAGGCACTCATGTAGGTGAGGCGCTGTCCACAGTGCTGAAACTGAGCGGAGGAAATCGAAAGACGGAACCGGGAACGTTTTTTTAGCCTGCTTGCTTTTTTCATGGTTGTAAAAAGAACTTTCGGCTCCAACTCCATTTTCTCCCACATTGCATCAATTCAGACAGAATGGAAATTAGGGAGAAAGAAATCTGCAAATAATGCATGGTTTGTTATGACAGTTTAGTTTAGTTAACTTTTTCTCTCAGCCTGACTCTGAGGCGATGTAGCACTGTCTCAGGCGATGTAACGTAAAATCTACTCCTCAGTCTAAAATATTTTATTTTTGTCTCGACAAACATCTGGTAACCCTCAGAACTGTCCTCGTGACCCTCTAGCTTGAGAACCACGGCTAAACAGACAAAGATAGTGGTTTCGAATTAAGGGCCCTTGTGTCTTTTTTACCTACGTGTTCAATTGTTCATTAGATTATTCATATTTTTCTTTGCTGAAACCAACCCTGATTGGTGTAGAACTGGTCTAGAATCTGCAATATTTTCCTTACCTGCCGAAGCGAGAGACCAGCATGCCCACGATGACGGAGCCCAGCAGACCGCCAATAGCGAAGACGGACACGGTGAGGGAGTACATGAGGGTCAGGGTCTCCCCGCTGAGTCCTGTTCCACTACGACTCATCACCGTTTTGTTGTAGAAGTCCTTTATGTACTGAGGGGTGAAGGGAGTGTAGAGACAGGAGGTAGGAGGTAGGAGGTAGAGGAGGTCAGGAGAGGAAAATGGGGTAAAAGGTGGCAGAAATAATGAAAAACTACGATCATTCATCATTCATGATTAAAATAATAACCACTCAGTCGAGGTTGGTGAATGTCGTGGTTGAAAGAAAGCATGAAATGAACAGTGTTTGATGTCAAAGTTGCACGTTTTGCTGACTCATCTGTCCACTCCGACGCCCTTCTTAGTGGCTGTAAAACACTGTCATGTTACGACACCAACAAACGACCACTGGCCAAACATCGCAAAAAACTGGTTCAACATTTAAGGCAGGCAGCTAACAGAAACAGACTAAGGACTCAACAACCGGTATCCAAGAGAATTCATGCAAAGACAAACAACTATTTCCAATAAGACACCAGATGAATAATCTCAATGGATTTTCTTCTCACTACAACACAAAACAAGAGGTAGGCCAGGTATTTAAATTAACTCTTAACCATAAACACATAACTCAGTGACAATCTGTAATGTTAACGCCCCAAACACTGAATCCACCTTTCCTGTTTCCCAACCATCTCAAACATTTACAATTTCCCAGTCATAATATGAGGCAACTTTAACACAGTTATCAAGCCATCAGTAGACACATCTTATTTCAAGCAATATGCATAGCTGGCAGTCCACATAAACAATAAAACTGTTCATGAGAGATTTTATTGTTGGCGGTAGTTGACAATTGCAGCACCCAGTCCCAGGAAGACACTCATATTCACGCATGGACTTATTCCTCACCAGCAATTATATTATATCTAATATTTTCGACTCTAAGATCCAGCCCATCATCGTTAACGATCATGTCTCGTAACATTTGCATTGAAGAGAAACAGTCTACATGAATGGTAAATGGACCGTGCTTTTCTAGTCTTCTGACCACTCAAAGTGCTTTAACACTACATGTCCTCAACCATTCACACCCTTTCATACACTGATGGGAGGAGCTACCATGCAAGGTGCCACATAACCACCAGGACTATCTAACCATCAGACAACATTATGCAATATGGGGTCTAATTTGAGTATCTTATCCAAGGACACATCAACAAACGGAGGTATCGAACCGCCGATCCTCTTAACCCTCCTGTTATGTTCCGAGTCAAATTGACCCGTTTCAAAGTTTGAACATCCAGGAAAAATATTTTAAAGTACTTTTTCTGTATGAAACTTCTTTTGCTTGACTTAATTGGTGTAATCAACGTAAAACGAAAAAACAATCATGTATTTGTAACCCCACCTCTCCCCCCTGCAGGTTTATATTACAGAGATGATGTTCGGGTCAGTTTGACCCGGCAGTGAAAGTGGAGGCTATAAGGGGTCAGAAGGGTCAAGTTTAGACCATTTATTTCACACACACACACACACACACACACACACACACACACACACACACACACACACACACACACACACACACACACACACACACACACACACACACCTGTTTACAGCCCCATATATATATAGTTGTACACATTTCAAACTTCAAACCAAAAAGCAGGTGTTTGTTATGGGAACCGTCTCTGTCCTGCTTCATGTACCCGTCCACCCTGTGAACCACACCTTCCAGACTAAACAATGCTTATCTTCTCACTTTCTCCCTAAATACACCGGGAACATCAAAGTAAGGGTTTCTTTCATGTCTCTTCTAATACATATGGTACTATAGGATTTCTAATAGACTGACCGAGACACTGACTGAGAGTGACACACACACATTTCATCCCAATCTCAGACGCACACTCTCTTTCTAACTACCCCACCTTTTTTTCCCGTGGGAAAACTCCGCCCACATTTAGCAGGGGAGGTGAAACATACAAAGTTCTACCAACTTTACAGTCTGCAGATGCATAGAACTCAGCAGCTTCCTGTAGGCAACATGAGCAACAGAAACAAAAGGATGACGGCCCTGGAGCACATCCTTGAACCTGACAATGAAATAGTGAGCAGGTGTCTGAAGATGAAGACCATCTTGAGGTCAATTCAGATTTCTTAACACTATAAATAAACATAAATAAAGTTTACTTTCAATATGAATCCTTATGACTCATTTGGCTTGATTTTTAATGAGCGGGTCAATATGACCCTGAACAGCAGAGGTGTCTCATCTCTATTTATCTACATCACCCCATGAAAAAAACTATCTATATACATGTTATGGTAGACTAATGCAATTTATATCTAGGTTTTTCCAATGCACCTAAAAAATTGTTTATTAAAACGAGTGAGTTATTCTGATTGAACTGTGATCTATGGAGGGGTGAATAACTCCATTCCACTAAAAACTGATTGAATTGTTAGTAATGGTGTTGGTGATGAGGTACGAACTATATTTATTAGGATTTTTTCTGACAATTTTTGGATGATTCGACAATTGACCCGGGAACATCATTGCCTAAGAAACGAACACAACAGGAGGGTTAGTGAAGGACAACGCTGCTCGACCACTGAACCACAGACACCCCAGATCAGATCACCAGATCAGAACGTACGTAAAATTAAGAGTAACTTTTTCATACACACCGTTGTATGAGGATAGGTTGACCAGATAGTTGAAAACAGTGTAATCGAGTGATGGTTGCATATGCAATAGGAAAACGTGTGTATCTCATTTCCCCATCTACTACTGGTAACATGAACTAAGGACTTAATCCTCATCCTCTATTGGTGAGGATACAGTCAATTTCACCTTTTGGAGCCAGACAGCATTCCTTCCTGATAAAAGACAGCAAACCATGTTTTATCATGTGGCCAAGATATCCTTGTTTCACGAGACCAGTACTAACACACTCTCTTTATCTCCTTCTCTTTTTTTCACTCGCACATCTTCAGCTCTAATCAAATCTCAAAGTCTTTTTTGGACCTCAGCCTCCTAATCAGGTTACCATGTGAAGCCACGAGTTCCCCCGACTGCAGGAGGAAGACTCAACCAGACGCTTTTATGCAAGGGACTTGCTCTCTGTTCAAAGCCTGATTCTGATGTGAAAGAGGTCAGAAGACTAGACTTATATACTCTTAGGCTTGTTGTGTATTCCTCATACATCCAGCCATTCACTTCTCTTGCGCATGCTCTCTCATATTTCCTTGTCATGTCAATCATCTTGCTGCTGTCTCTTTTTAATTAATTCGTGCTGCTGTTATGCTCGCCCCTCCTGCTCCCCATCACCAGTCTTCATCAGCTTCATCAGCAGAAACATCAGCCACCAGTGTCTTGGACTCCCGGTTATTATCACATCTTATCTGTTATAATAACAATCATCTTTAATTCACTCACTTGTCTCCTGTAATTGGAAATAATTAATCATTGTTTAACGTCATTCTAAAAGCAAGTGGTGTAGTAGATATAATTTGCCAGGATAGTTAACCCTCTGGAACACTTTTGACTTTTAAGTATAAGTGAACATGTGCAACACTGATCATTCTGCACACCGATAAGAGCATTCTTTTCTTGTCATGTTTTATTCTGTGTTATTTCATTGGTGTGTGTGTGTGTGTGTGTGTGTGTGTGTGTGTGTCTTACCACAGCAGGGGAGTTGACCACAGCCAGGTTGTAGCCATAAAGCATGGAGCTCCCGAAGGAGGTAATGAACGCCACCGCCAACAAGGAGCCGGTCAGTTGCTGTACAGCAGAACACAGAGATATGTTAGGTACGTTTCATCCAGAGAGTGTTAGTTGAATAGCTTTTTTTTAGTTAAGTTATTCAACTTAACTAAATAAGGAAATGACACCTATCTAGATCTCTAGATGGGTCCTAACCAGGCAGGACTTGCTCGGAAATGGATGTAATAATATTTAGTTGGAAAAAGTGATCGCAGTCTTTCCACATAGTGAGGCAAAGTCCCGCCTCCTCCGGTTGACTACCGTGAGACATTATTTTGCCAATACGTACGGTAGTCAACAAAGAGACCAGGGACGATTTTTGTCCAGAAGGATAGACCAATGGACTTCATTTCCAAGTAGAAGTACTACCATGCAAAGAGTCAGTGCCTCACCAGCCACGACCTCACCGCACGTCCTCAAGAGACAAGTAATTATTTGAATTGTGCCATGAATTCCACATTTTACGTTTGTCAGTTTGAAAGATGATTTTGCACGTCAACAAAGTTGCTTTTTGTCGAGAAAATACTTAGTTAGAAAGACAACAACGTCTCGAAAGTGACGTCTCCAGCTGAAGTTACGATGCTGTTCGATGTGCAATGTGTTGTGTATCAGGACAACAGGTCTTGCTCGTTCTTTCGCTTCCCAGCTGGATAAAATAGGTAAGAAAATGTCACTTTTGTACATGGATATAGTTAAGTTACCTCGTGTGTGAGAGTCAGTGTGTGAGACGAGAGATGTAGTTTACTGATCGGTGTCACACTAAAACTAATTGACAAAATGACTAATCTATGACGATCATGCTCCATGAGACGTGCCTCACTAACTTTTTACATTGACAAACATCAAATGTGTTATTCATGGCAGACCTTAAACGCATTAAAACATATATTTGTCTCTCGCCGTTGACTGCTGAACACAAGGTCCCATTTGGGACGCCGGAAGGGGCCGGACTCTGCCTCTTTATTAACCAAGGTCCTCACAACCCCACAGAGGAATTGTATCTCTGAAACCGGAAACAACCTGTGGAAACCAGTGAGAAAGTGTCTTAAAACTTGCATTATCTCGACTGACCACTACGCCCCGACCGTTTAGTCGAGACCGACTCCTCTGTTTGCAAAAAGAAGTCGCCGAACTCAAGGCTTCAAACCGGTGGTCCACAACCACTGGGTGATGTCACGCTGACTACGCCCTTTGCTTATATTCAGTCTATGCTCTGAAACAATCATTTGCATTACTAAGGGAAACATGCTACGTCCAGTTGTTCATTTGTTTGTTTGTTTACAATTACTATGACGGAGCAACAATGACGAGATGTGCTCATAATGTATCGGCCGATAACCAAAGCCCAAATATGGGGATCGATATTCGCCGCATCCCTGAGCATAGCGTTATCATAGCGTTAGCAAAGCATTAGCGTAGCGTTAGCTGTTGGCAACACACTTCACAATGATTGGCTCATTCACAGCTGCAAGAAATGTCCAGTTCTCTGATGAGAAACTTCTCAGCGTCCATGTTTGTTCTTGTAGATATGTTTTAGGAGAAAATGTCAGTTGTTTTAAACAGTGAAGGTCTTTATTTGGAATGAAGCTCCTCTAAAAAGTCTTTGTTTGATTCACATTCCTCACTGCAGCCAAACCAAAGGGCATGGCCGGCTGCCAAGTCAGAGAGAGCTGAAAGGCAAAGTCAGAAGCTTTTTCCTCACAGTGCATTTTTTTCTGCATCTGGTCACGAAAATAAATGTCCAGCTAAACTTCAAAATATCAAGGTAGAAACTATGAAGAAAGCGCTTGCATTTGGGAAGAATATGTGAATAATGGCTGGAAATGTGAGAAAGACTGGCACAAATAGTGCAAAATATAACAGAGTGGGACATGGCATGAAAGTGGAATCGGTTTAGTTAGATTTCGGCAGTAAAATCAAGATCATGAAATACTTAATTAATTTCGGGGAACAAAACTTCTTAGTTAGTTAGGTTCAGGATACGATCGTTGTTTGAGTTTAAATAAGCATGTAAGTGCCGTGACTACATAACGCAAGATACATGTTTCCTACGAAGGAACGAACAGCGATCTCCTGGTTAGTAACACTGACACACACATAGAACCCTGGCCCAGAAATGTGCCAGTTCATCTTTGATTACGAATGTATTTGGTTATTTAACATGAAATAAATCTGGTCGAGAAACACTGATTTTCTTGCAGTGTAACTGGCTGAAGACTAAACAATAACTATTGTTTGCAACCTTCACTCCTTTTGTTTTTCTGACCCACAATCAAAAAAGTTTTGCCTCATATTTCTTCAACAGTTTTTACAGTGATAGCACATTTTAAGGTTTTACGGTCTTATTGATTGCAGCCACATATCTTCTACATCCCAAAGTTGGAAAGTAGGCAGTAAATGCTATTAGCTGCTGGGTCTCTGAGTCTAAAACAATAGCGGATCAGTCAGCTGACGGCCCCGGCTCTGGATCCGACCCGAGTCATGCAGGCGGTCTGAACTTACCGATGAGCTTTTCCCAGACGATGGAATGAAAACCTCCTCAGCCATTTGGGGAATCTGTCCTCCAGTCCCAGACGGTGAACAGCAGAAGGGCTTCTGTCTACACTGCAGAGGATCTCATGGCTGCAGCGTTGAGCCTGGTCACGCAGGGTCCTCCGTAATGTGCACGTCAAAGTGGTCGTGCCAGTCCACGTGCACTGTTCCAGGCCTCTCCTCCGCCCGGCAGCAATCCACGGGCCCCGGTAACAAGACCACACAGTGTCATCACATGACAGAGGGCAGCGTGACAGAGCGAGAGAAAAGCCTGCTGGAAGCAATTAGCTAAGTGAATTTACAAAGAAAGAGAGGAGAGGAGAGGAGGAAACGAACTAAGTGGAGGAAATAATGAGAGAAGAAGGGAAGAGAGGAGAGGAGGATGCGAGAGCAAAGGAGGAAACAAGAGAGGGAAACTAGAGGAGGAGAGGAAAAGAGAAGAGAAGAAACAAGGGGAGGAGAGGAGGAGAGGAGAGGAATGTAGAGAGGAAAGGAAGAGAAGACGAGTGGACATGTACAGGACAGAAAATGAGAAGGAAAGGACGAGAGAGACGAGAGGACATTAACTAGGAAAGGAGAGGTGAAAAGTAACTTAAAAAGAGGGGAAGTATAGGGGAGGGAAGGAAAGGGGAGGAGGGGAAAAGCCAAGTATGGTGTGAAAAGGGAAACCAACAAGAAAGGAGGTGATGTGAGGTGAAAACCACAAGCCTTCGCTTGAAGAGAGGCCAATGAGCGGGGAGTAAGGAAAGGGGTGGATGAAAAGGAAAGAAACGTAGGAGAAGATTAGAGCAGGGTTTGCGTGAGAAGAAGGGGGAGGTGAGCGGTTTATGTAATTCACAAATGAAAAGAAACTATTGAATTTTTCAAAAAATGCATCCAATATCTAGAACACAGCATAATGGTTTGCTCTGTAGATAATTGTGACATGTGCTGTGTGTCGTTACAGGATGAATCCTGCATCGGTCCTTTCAGTTAACCTTTGATCACACTTTGACTTATGTTGCAGTGCTATTTTTAGAACGGTAAATGATCAGGATACCACTGATTATTTTGGTTGCAGTTGAGAGAAGCAAGTCAGTGTTTTCAGATCATTGAGTAATAATCACCTGCTGGGCATTAGACATGTATAAATCCTATGACGTTACCCTCACTGCTGCAGCACGAAAGGCCGGTTTTGTTCGTAAAATCCCGCCCTTTGGCACTAACATCTCAGCTATTAACCTACAATTCAGTTATTACGGAACTATGAATTCGTAAATATCACAGGAGGAGATACAAGCACTATTGGGTCATTCGTTTCAGATTTTCTTGTTTGAAATTAGGATTCATTTTGGTGAACCCAAGACCAGGAGACCTGCGGTTCCACTGCGTCTAATACCGACACCGTGCCACGGCCCTTGGTTTTGATACAAGTCACCCTTCAGCATCTTCATGAGACGCAATGGGCTTCCAACTGACTCCATTGTGAACCCATTGGTGCCCCTGACAGAGGAGCGTTTTTTAATCTGGGAAAACCAATTGAAAACAAAGCTCTCTTTCACAATGGTGCCCTGCAGATGCATAATCAAACATCATAATTTGACAACAAAAACTGTGAACACCAAGACACAAAATACTGTAGACAAAAACATGCTGTAGAGCGAGTACATTCCACAGGTACAAAGCAGAGACAGAGAGTTGCATAGAATGTCTTTTCATGATGATAACTATTGTTATTTATTTTTTACTTTCCATATTCCAGTCGGACTGAAAATCATGTTTATTGCCAAGTTAGTGTGACCCATGTATCCACAATAGCCACATTTATGGGACATAAGACCAGGTCCAAATACACTTTGTTGCAATTTTACAGAGTATAGAAATAAAGTCATGCATTATACATTTTTAATATACTTAGAGTTCTAAAATTAAAAAGTATTTATGATGAAGAATGGTCCATTTCAGAATCACATTGTAATTGTTGATGCATTTAGGTCTTCATCATTTTAATGTTGCAGGTATTAATGTTGGACAAAGTTGAATTACTCTATATACTACTGTGTAGTTTTGATTGTTTGTTTTTTTATCAACGGGGATCAATAAACTCTCAACTCATTAACATATGATACATCAAAATGTATTTGACTTATTTTGTTTCATTTTTAGTTTTCTGCAAAGTAACTAGTAACTAAATGTATCAAATGAATGTTGTCGAGTGACATGTACAACATTTGTCTTTGAAATACAACCGACTAGAAGTAAAAATCATTCCAAAATGTAAATACTGTATTAGTAAAGCATACAAGTATCTCAAAATTGTACATGAGCAAATGTACTTTCCACCGCTGGTGTAATTGAACATTGATACCGAGAGTAAAAAGAGCAGCTGCTGATGTTTCTGTGCTTATCCTTTGTCCCTGTGCAGGCTTGGATACATTAAAAAGATATACTGTACTGTATCACAGTTTCTACACAGTGCACATGATCCGACACTTCCTGTGCATTAAAGAACACTTACAGTAATATAACCAGTGGTGTACAGTAACGAAGTAGAAATACTTCGTTCCTGTACTTAAGTCGTTTTTTTGGATATCTGAACTCTACTTTACTATTTATATTTATGTTTACTTTTACTTTTACTTCACTACATTTTGCAAAGAAAACTGTTACTTTTACTCCGATACATTTCCCCTGAAACCTTCGTTACTCGCTACAATCAAATCTATCTTTAGAAAAAAAATGCACATCCGGGACTGTGGTGGAACACAGACTCCACCAAGCAGGTTTTGCGGATCACAATGTTCTGCATTTCCCTCTACATCCTCTAGTCCAGCGTCACAAACCTTTATTCGTCACGGACCGGTTACGTGAAGACAATATGTTCACGGACCGGGTCCGACCTCGGAGAGACGGGAGACAACAACACCTGACGTGTGTTCTTATGTCCAGTCTACTGACTCTACTCCTAACTAAACCTTTAGTCCAGTCTACTGACTCTACTCCTAACTAAACCTTTAGTCCAGTCTACTGACTCTACTCCTAACTAAACCTTTAGTCCAGTCTACTGACTCTACTCTTAACTAAACCTTTAGTCCAGTCTACTGACTCTACTCCTAACTAAACCTTTAGTCCAGTCTACTGACTCTACTCCTAACTAAACCTTTAGTCCAGTCTACTGACTCTAGTCCTAACTAAACCTTTAGTCCAGTCTACTGACTCTACTCCTAACTAAACATTTAGTCCAGTCTACTGCTTAACTTATTACCCGCTGCACAAAGACAGGATGTTGAAATGGAAGCAGGGTTTCAGAGCTTTTTTGGCGATCTCAGGATACTCTGCCTTGGTTTTAATCCAGAACACCAGCAGAGTTGAAACAAACTTAAATTTCATTTTTAGAGTAATGTAACATCTTGACATGTGTCAAGGTGTTACGTCTGAGGTTACCACAGACGGATGTATCCGGTCATTTTTCAAAATAAAACATCTTTCCGGCTTTGGATTTTAATTCTTCATTCTTTCTTTCTGTGCGGACGGGTACCAAGGGACCCACGGTCTCAAAATTCTGACCCTTTCGTTTTTTTATTAAAAGCATGTACTTGTACTTTTACTTTCAATACTGAAGTACATTTTATATCAGAAAAATACTTTTGATACTTAAGTACAGAAAATATCAGATACTTTAAGACTTTTACTCAAGTAGTATTTTAACAGGTGACTTTTACTTTTACTGGAGTAATTTTCCATTAAGGTATCTTTACTTTTACTCAAGTACGACTTTTGGGTACTTTATACACCACTGAATATAACATTATACGTCACCCCAAACTACACAAACGCCTCCTCCAGCAGTGAGCCTCTCAAAGTGTAAGCTTCTTAATGCAGTGCCATCATTTCCCCTTCATGCAAAGTCTTGGTTGCCTTAGTAATGTGAATACATGGCACTTAAATGCATGGGTTGCTAATGCTTTATTACTGCATTCATTCAAAGTTCATGGTACCAGACAGGAGAATAATCATAATCTTGTTGTTAAACAAATTGAGTAAGACATATAAATCATAACCTGCTGAATGTCAAAATATAGACCAGGCAAGTTATAGAGTTATACAGTCTATAGCATGCGGCAACCATCTCCTTTTACACATCCCATGCATACCTGAAATACTTGAACAGTGACTTTCTACTATATCAAGTCATACAACCAATCTAAAACTAGAAATATTGTATTATATCCTAAAACTCTTTATTGTATTTACAAGGTATATAAATGAAGTTGCTAGCAAGAACAAAAGCTAATGCTAGCGTCATACTATATGCCCGTTTAATTTGAAAATAGTTGCAATATATATATATATATATATATATATATATATATATATATATATATATATATATATATATATCGCCTTCAGAGTAAAAGCAGTGCCGTTGTATTGCATTTATGGCGTGCATCTGATTTATTTATTTATTTTTTGATTGACCTCACGTGGGCCGGACTGGGAGAGCCGTAGACGCCCAGGTCTGAACTACGCCGTCTGGGAGAGATTTAAAGTGCAGCACCTGTGTGCGGCAGTAATAAGACCCTCCCAAAAATACCCATTACATCAATTTTGAAATTGTTTTTAATTACTTTTTTATTAGTAGTATTCGTCGTAGTTACGATCGAAGTATTCACGAAGTTCCTCAGATGTATTTATTTGGTTTAGGCTCTTCCACCGTTCTTTCAGTGGGACAGGGCATGGGATCAGGCTCACAGCGATCCACCACACCCCTTACTTCTCCCATGTGGACACCTTTATATGTCCCAGAGATGGACGTCCTTCTGGTCTGCCCGTTGTTGTCGGTGCGGGTAACGCGTGCAGTGTAAGGATGTCTGCCCCGAACTTATATCCCACCAATCTGACGCTACGGGAGTGGTTTGGTGGAACACTGTGGTAACAGTAACAGAGTGGCTGGTGGACTCGGTATGAGTTGTCCCCTCGGTCAACTGGAGGGAAAAATCAAAACTACACAGTAGTATATAGAGTAATTCAACTTAGTCCAACATGTAATACCTGCAACATTAAAATGATGAAGACATAAATGCATCAACAATTACAATGTGATTCTGAAATGGACGATTCTTCATCATGAATACTTTTTAATTTTAGAACTCTAAGTATATTAAAAATGTATAATGCATGACTTTATTTCTATACTCTGTAAAATTGCAACAAAGTGTATTTGGACCTGGTCTTATGTCCCATAGATGTGGCTACTGTGGATACATGGGTCACGCTAACTTGGCAATAAACATGATTTTCAGTCCGACAGGAATATGGAAAGTAAAAAATAAATAACAATAGTTGTCATCATGAAAAGACATTCTATGTCTCTGTCTTTTTATCCTCTTTTGTGACCTTTCCCACAACGCATCCATCTCAAGCTGATTGAGAAGAAGTCGCGCTCAATGAAAGTTGCTACGATGGAGGATCGTGTGCTCGTGTTAACTTAATATAAGTCGTGCCGCTTTCAATTCAATCTGTCTTCTACTAATGATTAACCTGGAGCCAAACTCATGGCACAGAAGGGGCTGTGGATAAAGGACAAGTGAGGTCGCCAACACACACACACACACACACACACACACACACACACACACACACACACGCACACACACAACCTACCACACACTCAGCCGTGACCCCTGGATCTGGTAGACTGGAGTTATGCCAGATCCTTTTCCACACTGTCAGGGACGG
>NC_136602.1:26004940-26009940 GCF_910589615.1 Taurulus bubalis | reverse complement strand
TCAGGTTTCTTACATTTTGTCCCAGTTAAGTAAGAACAGAATTACTATCAAGTAATAGTATTCACAGTAGTCAGTGGTGGAAGGTAAACACCTTAGCATGCTTAGCCAAGCACAATGTTGAGATACTTGTACTTCAATATTTCCAGGTTATGCTTCTTTATACTTCTCTACAGTTCAGAGGGAAATATTCTACTTTTCTCTCCAGTACATTTATTTGACAGCTAACGTTACTTTTTGCATAGTTGTGGCATTTTTTTTCACGTCATCTATGAATTGCCATCAGATCCATCAACATCTCCTCTCTAAATGTTCAATTTAAAAAACGTTTAGGACCCAAAGAGGTCAAATTATCTTATATTTCACAAAACAAAAACAAATTTGTGTTGAAGAAGTTGTTTTCTTTTCTCCGTCGCTGCCCCATTAATCACCTCAAAAGAGAGGAACCCAGTCCCAGCAGTAGAAGTATAGTGACGATGCCGTGATGAGCTCATGTTGAGGTGTGGTGTTCCACTCGTTCCGCACCGTGACCCCCTCCCTCACCCACGTGCCGTTCCATTGGCCGACGCTCTCCCAGCGGGTCGCCAGCGAGTCGCCAGGGGGAGGGGCTCGAAGATGGATTACCCGGCGCCATATTGGCCATCAGGACCAATCAGCTGCCAGGCAGGAAATGGATGGCTCTCATTTGTTCTCATTATTATCGTAACAGCTATAATGCTCAGACAGACAAGCGCGCACCGCTCGCTGTCACCACCGTGAAATGCTCCCATTAGTTATGCTGGGAGACAGCCTGTGTGTGTGTGTGTGTGTGTGTGTGTGTGTGTGTGTGTGTGTGTGTGTGTGTGTGTGTGTGTGTGTGTTTTAATCAGGAGGCTTCCAGGCCTCTCAGTGCAGTGATATAGCATCTCATTATTCCTGCAGTACGGAGAGCGAAAGAGCGAAGGAGCTCCCGTCTGTGTGTCGAAGCTTTACAGAGAGACTGTCGTGTCAGGATGGTACATTCTCAACTTTTGGTGTGTGACGGTTAAGGTTAGGTGTTCACCTTGAGTAGTTGAGGTTAGGTGTTCACCTTGAGTAGTTGAGGTTAGGTGTTCACCTTGAGTAGTTGAGGTTAGGTGTTCACCTTGAGTAGTTGAGGTTAGGTGTTCACCTTGAGTAGTTGAGGTTAGACGTTCACCTTGAGTAGTTGAGGTTAGACGTTCACCTTGAGTAGTTGAGGTTAGACGTTCACCTTGAGTAGTTGAGGTTAGACGTTCACCTTGAGTAGTTGAGGTTAGGCGTTCACCTTGAGTAGTTGAGGTTAGGCGTTCACCTTGAGTAGTTGAGGTTAGGCGTTCACCTTGAGTAGTTGAGGTTAGACGTTCACCTTGAGTAGTTGAGGTTAGGTGTTCACCTTGAGTAGTTGAGGTTAGGCGTTCACCTTGAGTAGTTGAGGTTAGACGTTCACCTTGAGTAGTTGAGGTTAGACGTTCACCTTGAGTAGTTGAGGTTAGACGTTCACCTTGAGTAGTTGAGGTTAGACGTTCACCTTGAGTAGTTGAGGTTAGGTGTTCACCTTGAGTAGTTGAGGTTAGACGTTCACCTTGAGTAGTTGAGGTTAGACGTTCACCTTGAGTAGTTGAGGTTAGACGTTCACCTTGAGTAGTTGAGGTTAGGCGTTCACCTTGAGTAGTTGAGGTTAGGTGTTCACCTTGAGTAGTTGAGGTTAGACGTTCACCTTGAGTAGTTGAGGTTAGGTGTTCACCTTGAGTAGTTGAGGTTAGGCGTTCACCTTGAGTAGTTGAGGTTAGGTGTTCACCTTGAGTAGTTGAGGTTAGGTGTTCACCTTGAGTAGTTGAGGTTAGGTGTTCACCTTGAGTAGTTGAGGTTAGGCGTTCACCTTGAGTAGTTGAGGTTAGACGTTCACCTTGAGTAGTTGAGGTTAGACGTTCACCTTGAGTAGTTGAGGTTAGGATAGGTTGTCGGGCAGCAAGAATTTTTCCAAATTTTCTTCGGCAGACTTGAGGAAAGCTGACTCGTGCATTCAGTCAGCCGAGGTCAACATTCTGAAACAGTTTCCCCACAAGAGGCATGCTGAGTGGGACATATGGAACCGGTCTTGTGTTGAAGTCAAATGTAGCCTAAACCTGGTAGAATACATGATACAGTTTGATTGAGTGCATATTTACTTGTGATGATCTCATTGTTCTGAGACGCCATACCAGATCTGATTTTTTTATTAAGAAGTGAAGAGGCTCAGATGTGAACTTTTTATTGTGATAAAGAACCTAAAAAGTAGAAAACTAAAACTAGTCGAGGAAAGTACATTTTAATATACATCTCAATATCACAAATTTGTCTCAGACTCTGGATTCAGAGCAGGAAAAACTCCCCCAGAGTACAGACAATCAGAGAAATATGAGTTTGCGTTCACACAAGGAATTATTTCATCTCTCGCAATGTACTTTGATAGAAATAAAAGAAACCAGGCTCAAAGAAGCAACAAGTAGTGAACAAACTGTGTAGATATTGTATAAGTATACATAAAGTACCAACACCCAACAATAAATAAATAAGTACAAAAATGTCCCTATACTGTACGGTGCACATGTAAAATAACACAAATTGTGCATTCAAAACTGTAATATTATAATATATTAAGGCATCAGTGGATATTTTGACGTGGAGAGATATTGCCGGTGTGACCGATGTTCAGTGTTAGCGCATGGCGGACAGGATGAATGGAACAGGATGTGAGCTTCTGACCTGGAGGAGGACCGACCACACAGACTCACACCTGCAGCACATCATTCACACAGAGAGCAACGCAGAGGGAGCGACAGAGACACAAGGACAACGTGCACACAGGAGAAGAGCATGAGGCGAGAGGAGAGGACCGAGGTCAGAACATCTGGAGTGAGAGAGAGGTCCCGGGGCAGCTGAGAAGCCTGGGTTGGTGAGGAGAGAGAAGAGGCACACGGAACGGGGGTTCAGAGAGAAGTTTAGCAGAAATGCAAAATGATGTTCAGAACATGTTCATTTGTTGTCGTCACCTCGAGCCCTTCACACCTGCACAGGGAGCGGGTCGTGTTAAAATGTTAAAACCGTGTTTTGCTGAACAAAGTAACAGACGCAAAATGTAACATACACGAAAGTTGCCATGAAAAGAAGCACCGTTATGGCCTGCGTTGGCCATAATATGGTTAGTTATTATTTCTCTGTGTGTTTTTGCCATGTAGCAACCATGCTACATGACACAAATCTAAGTCCACATGCTTTAAATCAGACAGTTTCTCAATGAATTTACTCCAATTAAGTCAAATCTTTTCATATTTGAGTATTTTCTCAAATTAGGAACTAGTGATTTATCTAGTTTTGACTGAGTGCCTTTTGTCTGTGGACTTGTCTGGGATCCGGCTTCAGTGTTTGACTAACAGCCCTGACTGAGAGATGCATTCTGGTCCGGCGCTTGGCTTCTCCATGTCTGAGTACGTACAGGACACCAGTAGAACTGAGTCTATTTCAAAATAAATCATTTATTCCTTGAGCTGTTTTCCTTCTTTTTTTTTTACTTTGTGGTTTGATTGACAGCTCAGACGGGTCAGTCCACTCTCTGTTCCTATCCGTGCTGTAAATGTCACACAGGCAGGAGGGTAAGGCCTGCAGGCCTTAATAAACTCTAGGTTGTATGAAGTGTGTGTGTGTGTGTGTGTGTGTGTGTGTGTGTGTGTGTGTGTGTGTGTGTGTGTGTGTGTGTGTGTGTGTGTGTGGGAGGGGGTGGTATTGCTCTCTTTGTGAGGACCAGGCTCAGGTTTGTGAGGACACGTTTAGGTTAGGGTAAGAGTGAGGGTTGGGATTAGGTTTCTGAATGTGGTGGTTAATGTTCTGGTCGGGGTCCTGGTAATGCATTGTGTAAATGAGGCCCTCACAAGTATAAGAAGACAAGCACACACACACACACACGCACTAGATCCGAGAGAGTAAAACCCATCAATGTTACCAATAACAAATGACCTTCAGAGCGCTGATGCTTCTCACTCATAGTTACATTTTATGTGATAGATTCAAACACACTCTGACCTGGCCTTTTATTGCACCACAATAATATTTTAAGCATGAAAAAAACCCGCTGCAAAAGTAATTTCTTATTCTTTTGATCAATCAACCTAAAGCTATATGAAACTAATACGTTGAAACCAGGCTTTACTCATTACCTTCATGCAGTTTGCATTTTCCTTTATTAAATAAAAGCAAACTGTATTACTTAAAAAGCAGCAGTGGACTGAGTGTGGCCTGCAATTAAAGAATACAAATGTTACTACTATTTACAAAGTACCATTAGCTTCGATATTATATTGTGACTTAATGCTTGTTTCGGGGTTGAACCACCGATCGAAGAACGACCCTGCTCACCACTGAGCCTCAGTTGCCAATGTTAGAATTTTTTTCTAATGGATGCTTCACTAAATTGCTCCCATTGCTGCTAGTTCGTCAAGCTGTCAGAGCGACCATGGAGCCCACACAGTCACTACCTGCACTCACTGAAATAAAAATATCATTTTTGGAAAAACGAAAAAGCAAAACAGAAGCATTACAGAAGAGTCTACAATATGCATTTGAAGGATATATCCCGGACGTTAAACTGATTCAGCAGCAAAAATGGGTTAAAGCAAAGCATAGAAATGCTAAGCTAGTGAATGATGTGCTAACGTACTCTGCTAATGTTAGCTCTACAGGTTTTTACTTTAAACGTAGTTTTTTAGAAACGTATATCTCCCTCCAACCAGCCTGAAAATGAAGCAAAGGAAACATTTTAGGTGTTTTCCCCAGTATTTTTATTTGCATTAAAAATAGGTGATTTTAAGACGCCTTTACTTAAAGCTGAATGATCAAATGTATTTGTGAGGTTGGGGCAGAACAACAAGCTGATCATCACACACACATTTGACATACAGTCTTACAATCCGGCCTCCAGCAAAACTCGGTTAGGTTTAGTAAAACATCATGGATTGGCTTCAAATAAC
>NC_136602.1:25969940-26002440 GCF_910589615.1 Taurulus bubalis | reverse complement strand
CGAACTCTTACGAACACCTAACGGGAGAGGTGGTGGCGTGGTGTAGATGCCACCACTAAACAAGCCAGGTGTAGGCATCAAAACTACTTGCTTGAGGTGAAAAAAGAAAAGATCGTGTTTGGGTTGATCTAAAACTACGTAACGTCACTGACGGGACACAAACAAATGGTAAATGGACTTTACCATCACAAGGTCGTGGTCATTTCATGTATTTCTGTGAGATCAGAGCAGACAAGAGTGGTGTGGCACATCAATGGCATCACTAAGATGTGTCGGAAAAAAAGCAACCCATGGTTTGTCCTGTTTTGTCTTTTGGGAAAGTCTTTGTTCACTCTTTGTACAGAATAATACAGAAATGTTTAAAATGTTCCTTATCTGAGGTACTTGCACTCATGTCTGGTTATGCACCAAACCGTCACTTCTGATTACAGTTCCACTATATATGTTAACAATCAAACCAAAAAAATAGCGTCCAAGCTCGCCCCCAAAAACATCCAATAACATAAAAATGGTGAATAGAATAGTGGTTGTTTGTGTTGGTCATGCGATGACATCATCATGCAGAGATTTGCTGATTCTGAAATATCGTACTATTGCCTGAAGGTCAATTAAATCTAATAAGGCTTTTTCCCCCCTTTTGTGTTCACAGGGAGACACACTGCAGGTCTTCATCCACACACACACACACACACACACACACACACACACACACACACACACACACACAGCCTGAAAGCTACTTTGGTGTGTGTGCATGCAGCCTGCCAGGTCTCAGCGATGGGAGCTAGCTGACGCTGTAATCCAATTACAGGAGCATAAGCGATTTGTGAGACACTTCTCATAATGTAGCAGTTTCCCAATAAGCTGTGCCTGTAATAACAGCGGTGAGCCGGGGCACGAATGATTATGGGGAATACATGTGTGTAAGTGTGTGTGTGTGTTAGTGTATTTTACAATGTGTTGCCTCTGACAGTCATTTTCTCAATCACAGGCAGTGTTCTGGTAACATCCCTGTCACTATACAAGTTCATCAGTATTATATTTTCATACACTTTAGTTTAAATGCCAATTACATTTACAAGATATAAGCTACTGTGACTTTACTGACCAGAGGGGAGTAGTTGGAGAAGGTAGTGGGCAGGGTGAGCTGGGTCATGGACAATGTTGGAGACCCTTCCCCCAACATTGGGTCTGTTAGATGTCCCAGCTAGTCCCAAAGATGTTTTAGGGTTGTCTTGTTGACCCTCTGCTGAGCTTTCCGGTCCTTCCACAGCAGTGTGATGTAGTTTGTCAGGATACTCGTTTCTCATTGACAGTTGATGTGTGTAATTCCCAGGAGAAGTCAGCAGCGATGTCAGAACACAGGAATTTAAAACTGGAGACATGTATATTAACTCTGGACCTAGATGCATTCCCCTTGTATCCCTAATGTCCACCATAATCTCCTCAGTCTTCTTGTTGTTCAGAATGAGGCCCATGACTGTTGCACCTTCTGCAAACCTGATAATGGTATTTGCTGTGTCTACCTGTCCGGTAGATAATCATGGGTGAAGAGGGCAAACAGGAGAGGGCCCAGCACACATCCCTGTGGACCACCAGTGCTTTGGGTAAGGATGGAGGATGCATGCTTTCCTAACCTGACAGTTTGGGGGCTTGGTCAGAAAATCCAGTGGCAAATAGTGTTTAATACTCGCTGCAAACTATATCGAAAATTCCAACCCTATAAAATGCGCATGTATTAATTCAGAGACTTATTTATAGCCTTACCCTTATGCTTAATACATGGACACTTTCCCCACAGTTTCTACAGCTTCTTATTCTACCCTAGATGTGTGGTTGTGTTAAATATGTTTCACCTCGCTGAACACTCTTTGCAGCCACCGTAACCTTTTCCCCCCCGAGGATATCACCATTTCATCTCTGCCCTGAATCTGATTATGTTGGATGTGATTGGCTTGTGCCTCTATCACATGGATGTAGTTCAATGCTGGGCTGGAAACCAAGAGTTAAATGAGCCGGTTGAAAAGCAGATTGTGACACTGGTTATCCAAGATCATCCATCTCTTAAAAGGACTTAGAGAGAGCCAGGCTGAGCTGAGCTGGTACTCTTTAACAATGTATGTTACATGTATGGCATGGTAATGCAGTAATAATTGTTTCAGAGAGAAATACTGGCAAAACTTAATCTGTTAGAAACCACGTATGGAAGTCATGTGTGCTGCAATCAGAAGGCCAGTGAGCTGCCTCGGGCTGGAGGGTGTTCTCTATAATGAACAGGGAGCAGCTCCCAGCACTACCAGTAGAGAGAGGACTGCCGTCCATATGGGAGCAGCGGTCAAGGGTGGAGGAGGGCAGGATGGGGTTAATGACTAGAAGGTTGGTGGGAGGTTGGGCAACGGTGCATAGACACACATTCACAAGGATACACACAAGTCTATACACACTGCTTTATGTCCTGGTGTGACTAAAAGTACTCTATTGCGTTTGGAGGCCTGCTGCATCTGATAGTTGACCCAGAGCCACAGGCGGCAACGCAGACGTGGACAACTAGCGACGCTTTTTAACGGCAAGGGCGGCAGCGCTCTGAGCCGGAGACCTCGCTGGAGTGTGAGCTGAAGGAGTTTTCATCTGATTTTGCGCAGAATCCAACCAGGTGGCACCAATGACAACCATTAAGAATAACTATATAGACAATGTTCTTGCTGATGGTCTTGTTTACTTATAGAGGAACCAGTAATGCCGTGTTCACACCGGACGCGACGCGAATTTGCGGCGCGACCAGTTTACATGTAAAGTCAATCCACAGAGGCGCTGCGGCGCGAATTTGCGAATGTGCGGCGAGATAGACGCGTTGGAGGCGGCGCGAACAGAACGTTTGACCTGGGGCGAACAAAGCGAAGGACGCGGCGCGAATTCGCGTGAGTTGAATTATCCCAACTCTGGCGGAGAAATCGCGTGACGCAAAGTTGCGGCAGCCAATCAGCGTTGAGAATCAGCGTTGAGAAGCTCCGCCCGTCACCACCGCCGTCTCCCCGTTTCTGAATGAATCTGCTGCTGCTCCGCCTGAACCAGCGCTGGTAGCGGCTTCATTGAGACGCTGTTGTGGGACTACGGATGATATTATGAACCCAGACACCATGGAGTTTGATGTTCCGACATATGTGGAGTTTACACAAAAAGTATAAAGCAGAACTAGTGGTTATTTCCATGGTGGATGGCATAATCGGTATCGTTTTACGGAGATACGCGAGACGCTGTTCCTGGAGGAGTCGGTGAAATTCACCGAGCTGTGTGCGGCTACGGATGATGTTATGAACCCGAACACGAGGGCGTTTCATGTTCCGACAAGTTTGGGACTTCCACAACAAGTATAAAGCAGAACTAGTGGTTATTTATTCCATGGTCGATAGCGGAAATGAAAGCTTCGTCGCTTGTCTCTCACAGAGGCAAGCAACAGAGCTAAGCCACGCCCCTTTGGTCACGCCGCGAATTCGCGTTTGGTGTGAACGTCCTCTTTCTACTCGCGCGAGTAAACTTCCGCGGTGGACGCGGCGCCGCAAATTCGCGTCGCGTCCGGTGTGAACACGGCATAAGACTGTTAAAAATTCCTAACAGTATCTGGCTGATTAAACCTCTTCTCAGGACTGTGTGGGCGTGTACAGACCGATTCAGTGTCGTTATCCTAAGTCTCCAGTTAGCTTTGTTGCACCTGTTAGGACGGTACAAATGACACCTTTATCACTCTTATTGGTGAATGAAGATTTGAGTCCAAATGAATTCCATCAAAGTTCTGGCCCACCTTCAACCTGAGTAGCCAGAATAACTGAAAACCTGTGTGGGTGTACAGAGGCTTCAAGAATCAATATATACTTACGCATGTAGTACAATTACTCCTTCACAAAGTAGATGTGATCCATTCAAGCTTCGATCAGATATTGATCCAAGAGCAATCATGTTTTTTGGCAGTTGTGTAAATGTTTGTGTCGACAATCTGTGTGGTGTTTTACTCATCGCTATAATTTAGGTCTTCATAACAACATGGTGTAGCTGAGAGAAATGTGTTTTAGCTGTACATAGCAAAACAAGCTGAGGAGAAGTTAAACTACGGTGTGATGGAGAAAGTGAACCTGAAGAGCCTGTTCTCCATTTTACATATGATCCCAGGTAGCAGCATTTATGGCCAGCGTTATATCTCCAACCACTCATCCTCAGATATTGACCACCTGTTGGGATGGGCTGAATAGCATACTAATCACCTTTGATATGCTGGGCTTTGTGGGAGTGATGCACTCACATGGGCATTAACTGTAAACAAAACAAACAGCTTGGAAGTTTTCTTATTGTTATTTATTCTGGGAAATGAAACGTAACAGCGTAATAAATTATAAATTAGGTGGACTTGACAAGGTTGTTAATGATGGCACATACACTGGCAACAGCAAAACAAAAGGTTCACATGTAATGTGAAGGAGGTGAAATGGAGAATGATACATTAACAAAGAAAATAGATGAAGTCATAACAGGGTGTTGTTTATTTGCCTGACGGTTCATATGACATCTTACAAAAAGTTACTTCTCCTTTTTCGCGCGTTTTCCTACGAAAGTCCAGCAACATGTGTCAATTTCCGGGGTTACATGCATATGGTCTTTTTCAAAATAAAATTCTGTCTTTGCAGGAAACAACGTAGTTGTTAGTTTTTGGAACAGAGCGTGAAATACTTAGTTAGAATAAAGAAAAGATCGTGAAAAACTTGGTTAGATTTAGTCAACAAAACTACTTTGGTAGGTTTACGGAAAAATAATGTTGCTGAAATCGCTGCGACCGTAACTGAAGTACCCAAGTTACGTCTCACAATGGAAACAATCTGCAGTCTCCTGTTTGACGCATCGACCTCCACACCCGCCTGTGCTGTGTGGGCTTTTGCAGTGTGGTTCATGAGTATGTGGATCGCATACAATTTGATTTTGTGGGATAAATACTAACTAGAACCCATAATCTTTCTTCGGTCCGGCTGCAGATGCTGGATCAACAGCTTGAGCGTCCAAGTCCAAATTCCTCCATGCACTGTTTTTTTGTCTCGCTGGTTTACTATTCATTCTTGCTGGGTTGATAACTGTGTCATAATCACCAAAAATTCTAATTTTGGAATCTGTGATATTATAAATAGGATGTGAAGAATCTATGAACACATTGGGGGCTGGGTGGTTGATTGATGTATTTAAGATTCTGCACTTTAGGTCAATAACGGTGGATATTTCCATTAATGGTGATTTCCATGGATACACCCGTCTTAAAATATAAGACATGTGGGTTTATTTAAGCAGGAATACGTCTGGTTTTAAGTTATTAGAATTATTGCATATTTTATTCATTATATATTGAAGCCATGTGTATTCCATCATAGTAATTTCAGTAGAGCAAAGATTGAGAGGCAGATTGGTGAGTACCGGCCTCTGAGTTGTGTGCGTGGGTGTTTGTTTTGTATGAGGTGAGGATGGAGAATAAATCTCATATTTACTCAAACTGTCACTAGCTGTTATACAGGAAATGGTAGGTAGACAACAAACATAAAGAAAAATGTAAACAAGAATGATTTAACACATTAAGAAAAATATCAATGTTTGTGCATATAGGAATCAGTGTGTGTGTGTGTGTGTGTGTGTGTGTGTGTGTGTGTGTGTGTGTGTGTGTGTGTGTGTGTGTGTGTGTGTGTGTGTTATGTACGTGTGCTTTAGATGGGATGGTGGTTCATATCATGTTAATATGAGATTACAGTCAATGATTGTCAGATGTAATGTTTTAGATAAGCCAAGCAGTGCTGACCTTCGATGTATAATTTGCCTACAGTCAAGTATGTTGTTTTGTCTATGTTGTGGGATGATGGGTTAAAAAACTTTGCACCTTTAGTTTATTTTGTGCGGGAATTAGTCATTCAGTCCGTATTTGGTGAGCTGGTTTAGTGGAGTTGGAGAGTCTTTGATCGGTGCCTCTGTGCAATCTGACAGAGACATCATGGTTTCTTTGTTGACTTTTATGACATTGTCCATTTGTGACGAGTGTTTTGACAGAAGAACTTTTACAATTACTTTGGGATGATTCAAATATTTTTGGGGGGATGGTGGTGAAAAAAGTGAACTCTGGAGCCTTCCTGTCAATTATTGGTCTTTGAAAGAGATTCGGAATCGGCAGGTCAGACTTTTGAAAAATTGGAAATCAGAATTTGCCAAGAAAATTGCAAAAGACTAAAGACACAAGAAGCGCTGACAAATGTCAGTCCTAACTATTTTGATCATCCCATCCAAATCATCAACCAGTTCTTCCAGAGCTACACACTCATCTAACAGAATGAGATCTAGAGATCATCCGACGGGATCAGATGTGGTCTGCCCAAAATCCACCCAAAGGTGATTTATCAATGTATTCATCAAGCACTGTGCCGTCGATGGGTTCATTACCATCAAATTAGTGCTAGGAATCACGGCGAAGCCTTGAAATGATGTGGAAAGACAGCACTGATGAGATTAATGATAAATACATTAGCCATGTGCTAGCACGGTGCCAGGGTGATTGATGGTGTTGGCATTAGCCACATGCTAGCATGTAACATTGCTACGATGATTGATGGACAGATATCTGTGTTGTTTTGGCCACATTGGCAGAAAAGTTGATCTTCACAAAGTGATAACAACTGTTTTTTTTTTTAAGAGCTGGAATGAGAAGTTTTAGTTTTCTCACCCTTTGAGACTCTCATATACCTGATTTTGACATTTTAGGGGTGTAGTGGATCTTTCGGGGAGATAGCAGAAATATATAATACATGTATTAAGTAGTCAGGATCATGAAAGTATCAGGGCTTAAAACATTATGATGGAAGTATACAATGGCCATTGGCATGTTCACTTTTGTCTCATGCAGTGTTTTGTGTCAAAGTGATATCTGGGTTGATACCATTTATTCCCCAGATTTGGCGCAAAACTTAAAAAAAGGTTTTGCCACCTGAGATTTGATTAAGTGCAGAAATATTCAAAAATTATATTTTTTTTAAATCCAAAAAATACACATTTTGTACTGCATGGTTTTTGGCCAAAGCCAGGATTATCACAAAGGGGGGATGACTGTTAAGTGGAGACTTGTGGGTACCCGTAACCGTTTATTTGCAAATCTTTGTATTCGTTCGCATATCTTGAAGTGAGAGGTCAAGGGACCCCTTTGAAAATCGCCATGCCAGTTTTCCCTTTGGAGAGTTATTCAGCTCCCCTTCCCTACAAGCTAGCATAACATGGTTGGTATCAATGGATTCATTAGGTGGTCTAGTTTTATGATGCCAGTGTCTTCACTCTGGTGGTCTCAGAGTAGGTAAATGTTCTTGTGGTCTGGAACAATCCCAACACAATAAGAGCTGTAAAGCAGCATTTATGCTGCTTCTCTACCTTTAGCGCTGCTGCTGTTAATGGAGAAAATGGAGGGTAAAAGTGGGGACAAAGCTAGATTTCACAGTCCAGAGGGTTTCACTGCCATGGCGGTTCATTGCTGTCATGTGGGGGGAGAGAAGAATGAAACGTTAACAAAGGCTCTCTGCCTCACGTGGCGAGAAGAGCTGCCTCGGGCCTTGAGCATCTGCCACCAAGATGGATCCAGTGAAAACAAGGAGCAGGAGGGGTTGCAACAAGGATTCACAGATGTAAAAAACGATGGAGATGAAAGGGATTGTTGTCTTTGGGAAGTGGGAACAATAAACCTGAAGACACGGATCAGATTTAGAGTGAAACATTTGATCTTTCGTTGCAGCGATGTAAACTGTACATGTCCCGAACTCCTCCGTAGACATGTTGAGTCTACAGAGGAGTCCGGGAGAAGTTTTGCTTTGGTCGTTAAATGGTAAAAAGTTCGCCGTTGCTGCAAATGGCGTGCGCAGTAATTATAGTTGAGGTTCCGGTGAAATCACAGGAGCAGCAGGAGGGTGATGGTCCCCCTGCCTTCATCTCTTTCTATTTCCCAGCCAGCGCTGACATACCTCACCAGGCGGGCACGCAGGCGAGAAATTAAGAGCAGGGAGACGCTGATAGCTCTCGCTAATGTTACAGGCCAAGAGGTTGCGGACAATACACACAATGCACACGCTGCTAGTGCTAGTATGTTCTTGCATCAATGCAGCACCTATGGAGTGAAGAGCTCTATCAGGAGCTCCGTAAATCTCAATGCGTCGCACGTAGAGTACGGAAATTACCAACTGGTCACCAGTCCCAGCACTCGGTGCTCAAACAGGGAGAAGTGGAGCGGAAGCGTGGGCCAGTTAGCAGAGAGGATGTCATCAGCGTAATGGTCAGTCGTTGTGACTCTCTTTCTCTGGCCCATTGGCTTCCGTGGTCAGTTTCAATTTCAGCCAGTACGACTGCGACCTGCTCCCGCCATTAGCCGACAGCCACATCTCACCGCCGCCGCAGACTTTGGGGGTCTGGCCAAATTTTAAGGCCAATTGACTTTTAATATGAATCACGCTGAGTTGCCAAGGACTCATCCCATCGCTGGAAATTAACACCCTGGAGCACACACGCACGCTCGCAAATGGGCTGGCGTGATGCACACACACACGAGCGCCGACTCGCAAACAGTTATTAATGGCTTGACTGAGTACTGTGATTGTTTTCCCTGCAACTAGACAAGCATCATGCGGCGCAGCCTATGACACTTGTGGTGTGGTGTACAGTAGAGTCAGGCCTTTTTCCATTTAAGACTGTCAGCGCTGCTCTGGCCTCCGGCTTCGCCCTCCTGCTCTTTTGTTTTAATGGCCTCCCTGCCAATTCCGCCTTACTGCAATTATTAACCTTTTGTGTCTCAATTTGAGCTCGCTTTAGTCCTTCACTGACTCACAAAGAGCGTTCTTTCAGTCATGCATTCACTCGACAGCAGTAGAGAAGGAGGAGATAAGCCTGAATACATTCATGAAAAAGGTTGAATGTGAATTGATATGAGTTTGTTGCAAAATTGGCCATTGGATAAAAAGGGAGATTTTTGAGTTTCTAAAAATGGTGCTTTTCAAAATCTATGTAGAGGACTACAATGGATCACTCTAGTGGAGCCAGGGATTAAACTGCTGATCATCTGATTAAAGAACGACCTGCTCTACTACTGATCCACAGTTTGCTGCTGACTGTACATTTTGATCATATAGACCAAGTAGGGGAGGTGAAATGCTGCCCCCCTGTTTGTTCATGGCCAGACATCAAACATTGCACCTTTGAGTGTCACATTCACCAGTAGAAGCAGACTTGAACCCAAAAGCATGACAATGAGACAGTGAGGCGGTGTCAAAGCCATGGGAGATCACTCACTCAGGATGACAAATCCAAAAAGGGGCCGGCAGGGTCAGAATGAGGCAGATCAGCTTTCTAGAGCTAGGAAAACATGCGAGAGCTTGGCACAAACACACACAAGAAAAATGTGACAGGGACCAAGTGCGAGGGTCTAAGGAGAGAAGGAGCTGCAGGTGAGGAGATGGGCGGGTGAGACCAGGTGGACCTGAAACAACAGGAGAGATCCCGATCAGAACAAACTAAGAAGTAATGCAATGTGTGACATAATGTAGACGCACAGCAGCCGCAGAGAAGCACAGCGTCTACAGTGTGAGCTCACGTGGTTCAGATACATTGGTTCTACTATCTATCCTTTTGACGCTAGTTTCGATACAAGACCCGTATCCATCTGTCATCATTCGCTAACTATAACTCACAAACACACACGTACACACTGGATTTTGTGAGCAGATGATGAGGCAGAGAGGGATTCCCATTCTCCTAATGGGGGAGAAAATAGTGCCCTGCAGGCACACAAACACACAAGAACCTCTAGTAAGACAGCAGCTGAGAGTTCACTTCCAGTTCATTTTAATGCGTGTGTGTGTGGGGGGATTTGGTCTGCTTCAGATTCACGGTACTTCCAGTGCTGAGTGGAAAATGCCAAACGTCACCTGCGGAGCTCGGCCGGTGATTTAAGGCTGCCGCAAGAGGTTTGGACCGGCGAGGGAATTAATGCTCAATCCCCCTCGTAATCCATATACATGGGCCGACATCAGACACCCCTCAGTGGGCAGCTTTCATCTGGAGGCTTGTAGGGAGTCATGAGTACATGCTCAACATGGTTCTGGTCATCTGGCCTGCTGGGACATTAGTACCGGTGTGTATCCATAAAAGACCTGACTGCTGGGTTAGTCTGTGGGCTTTCTTTGAATACGTAACCCCAAACATGTTTCTGATGACGCTTGGTCCATGGCCCGACACTTCAAACTCACAGAGTATATCAGAAGTTTACATAGTCGTTGGGAAGTCACGCATTGGTTCGTGGATTACCGTTTTGCAGCCTTGACTTGTATTTATTTGTACTTTTTTTTACCTTAGTATTTACAGTCCCGATACTGGAAAACATTCACTATCATACTGGTGCCAAAAGAAGCCCTTGTATCTTCTAAACTTGGTCTCTCAACTTCAACTTCAACTGGACTGTAAAAAATAAGAGCAGCATTCAGAAAAGGAGGTCTCGGCCCGGATGTCTTACACTGGAACCACCAGTATTATAGCCACCTTGTCCCCAGAGTCTTACCTGTTGTTAGACCCATAGCCGATGGGTTCATAGATGGTATGCATACAGTCTCTTTTCAAAATAAACTGACAACGTAGGCTTACTTAGTTTTTAGGTTGACTTGCGCACCAAAACTACGTTGTTAACCTTTTGAAACCTGAGGCTCATATATGGTTCTTTTTTTACTTCTGTACTTTGTTCAAGTAGTCGTATGAAGAGTTATATTACTTGTATTATTTTATATATTTTTTTTAGGATAATTTATTACTTTTTTTACATATTTTGATCATAACTATTAATGTCCATTATGATCTAAGCTAGATTTCCCCCCCAAAAAAATCACAGACTTTTACAAACTCCATGGTTCAGGCCCTTATCAACATCCCACATACTAATAGGACACCTTTTTGGAAAGGTTAGGACCTAAATAATCAGAATCTGCAGAATCTGATCAAAAATCACTGCAAAACCAAGCTTTGACATGTTGGGAAGGTGTTTTTTAGTCAAAAAAATGTGTCGTTCGGTTCAAAAATAGAAAGGTTGCTTGTTTTATGACAATACATTGTCTCACCAGAGGCTGCTAAAATTTGCATAAGCCTTCCCTCTTGCTGTGTGAGGTGTTTGTAGAAATGTGGGGGGTACACGTAAGTCACAGGAAGCGGATTTGTGAGACGGAGAAGAAAAAAAAGAAACCTCCGGCCGATTTGTGATTTTACAGATACTAATATGGAGTTCGTAAGGACTTTGATTGCTTTGTTAGACTCCCACAAGCCTGTACGGTTACTGAGATGTGTTTGTTAGGGAAATTCGACTTTGTAAAGGGTATTTATCATGGATTTGGTGAAACCTTACAAGCTGACGGAGCAGCAGTATAGTCGACGGAGTTTACGTAAATACTTAAACTAAACGGTTACTTTAATTATGTTTGACACCATGTGTATCTCCTCACACGGGTTGTGGAACTGTAGAACTTTAAATGAATAAAGGAAACGTTCAAACTAAATAAAAACATTTTTGTCCGAAAATAGGCACAGCGGCGCTGCTTTGTTTGAGTTAAAATATGAATTGATCAATCTGCACCGTTGTGTCTAGAAATTACTTTTACATTAATCAATGTATCCGCCAGGTAGAAACATGTTCAATGACAATGTATTTAATTTGTTTTAGTTTGATATCTGCTGAAATTGACTACCACATTTCCTGATGGTTCTGTTAAGATAAAGGTGAGGGAAAGAACAAAATCTGCAGTGACACAAAGTGTTTCCTTCGGTGAAGATCCCCCTACACCAGTGGCGGGCCGTGGATTTTCTACTTGCGGCTACAGTCGGAGTCAGTCGGAGGCTACAGACAGAGGAACACAGGGGCTGTGCAATGAGCAAATAAGCTAATAGATAACACATATTATAATACATGTAGTGTATTTGTGAAAAACAATTCAATTATAAAATAGCTATAACCTTTAATTATATTAAAAACTAATAATCCCTGACAGCCCACCACTGCCCTACACATGTTTTAAGACAAATACTGTGTGTTGAATAATTCTTCGTCTGATTGGGCGCTCCCCCAAAAAAATCTTACTTTGTCGAAATCGATGAAAATGTAAATATTGTTCATTTCAAAAGTTTGACGACTGCCCACAAGATGTCTCCTACGGCACTGTGAAGTCCACCCTCAGTGTTTGAGACCTGGACAGCTTCAAGTTTCCACATTACACACCAAACGTCCTCTCTCCACCAGATGATGGGGACATCAGACTAAATCTGAAGTAAAGACATAGTTTTAATACCAGGATCTTTCCTCAGCGTCAACCAAAGTAATTTCCTTTCTTAAATATATCCACACATGGGACTCTGGCTTAAAACCCTACTCAGTGTGCAAGTCCTGCACTACACTACATATTTCTTACTTACTAAGCCTAGACACTGCACTACACCCACAGTCCACCATGACCACCTTCTTAGAGTGGAGATGAAATGAAAAATGTCTGTTCAACCCTCTTAGATCACATCGGAGTCATATTGTACACCTATTTAAGAATATATATGCAAAAAGACAATTAAAATGAGACTTACGTAAGCGAGTACCAACCAATAATATCATGACACCTATCCATCAAACTACTTTAAGCGACAATGGAGGTGTGTGTGGAGCCACAGTCCTCTGTGTGACTAATATACCCTCTACCGAGTTTACTGTACACCTGGAAATAGTCATAACATGCATTTAGATTCATATATTTGCATACACACTAACTCTCTCTCACACACACACACTATTAATTAGGTCTGATGTGCATTTGGCCCTGTAGTTTATTGGCCGTGCTTACTCAGCAATCCTGGGCACTTGCATGGCATCTATGGGACGTATAACTAATCATGTTATCACATCGGTCCAATGACAAGACACAGTTGGAAATGAGCTCTTGCCAGACTGAGGACAGAGTCATTCCAAAATAAGTTCTTACATTCATCCAGGGGGACAATCCCGTCTGTCATTGGGCGAAGGCAGGATACGCCTTGAACAGGTCCTGGTCTTTATTTATTAGAATTTCACATTTCTGTCTGTCAAGATGGTCACTGTTTCAGATTAGGCGATTGTCGAGTCATAAAGTCTTGCCCTGACTTGGCAGAATGACCAATCGTAGCTCGCTGTCTTTCACGATCTGACGAGTCGCATTGGCATCCAGAAACAAGATCGTCAACACACAAATGGCGTCTGAAGCGATGTGTTCGAAACCGGCGGCCTTGTGTTTGGAAATGCTGAAAGAATCATCAGTTCCTCTTAGCAGCACCAACGGCATTATTCGCTTTTGTGTTGCCGTGTTTACAATTGCGTACGGAAGAGCGCCATACTTTGTGAGAGAAGACATACAAATCGACTCCAGATGCAACATCGGTGGTTTTCCACTGTAACATTTTGAAACTTCCTTCTCTCTACATCTGTCGAGTCATCTGGCTGATATTGTGCAGCCTGAACTCATCAATATAGATCCATGATTTGTTCCTCAAAATATGATTACAATCACAATATAAATTGTGACACTCTGTTTCCACATGGGCCCTAATCCCATCCAAGCCTCTCTATTAAAGGTTCAGATTCCAAATTCACTTTTTTTTTTAAACGGCACCTGATATCTCCGCAAACACAAAGTCGATTACATTCATCTGAATTGCTAAAATACCGTAGCTCTTGTGAGATGAGGACTGTGGTTTAAAAACAATATGTATGTAAACTCCCTAACTTGCCCTTGCGATTTTAAAGTTTCACTAAAACATGTATAAGTAACCCTTTCAACGTCGGATTTCAGTCAAAGACACATCCCTGTAACCGTACGGGCCTGGTAGTCTGATAAAGCAGTCCATATCATTACAAACCTATTAGTATCTCAACATTTACAAACACGGCAAGACTTGTGAGTAATTTTTCCATTTTTGAACCGAAAAAATGCTTTATTGTTACAGATTTCAATGCTTTAGTTAATCTTTCTAAAAAGGTGCACTGTGCATTGTTGTTACGGCATCGAACAATACTTTTTTTTTCTCAGGAGCTCTCGAGGAGTCCTTTTTGATACGCCTTGCTCATACCCATGCTGGATGTTCATAGTTATGATCAAAATATCTTTTAAAAGTTGTTTTTTTTGCAGATATACATTTTTTCCCCAAGACTTTGTTGAACAAATACATAAAATAAACACAAGTATTGGAACTAATTTGGGGTTCCTACGACCACTCAAACACAGGGAAAAAGAGGTCTAGACCCCTAGGGGTTCAAGGGTTTTTAAGAAGTTACATGTTGCGGGCACGCCCCAGATCTATATTGTATCTGCATCTGGATCTTTTATCTGCATCTTGATCTCATAGCCAAGTTGCAAAAGGGTTTACACACTTGTTTAAAAGTGTTCACATGTGTGAATTGGCTTATGGTGTCTCGATAACATCGGATCCCTCTACATTAGTGACCAAGTTCATTTGTGCACAGACACATTAGACCTAATTAATTTCAATGAATCAACTTATCCTTCCCTCAAGTGTTACTGACTGACTTGTGAACATGTCTCGGCGGTGAGGCTTGCATGTCCTCCATGTGTGGCCTTCTCCCGGTTTCCTCACATTCCCTTGTTGCCTGTTGAGAGGCGAGAGCTATGGCTGGTGTGGGGGTATGAGGGAGACGGTCACCGCGGAAGGCATTGGAATCCCCAACCAACGACTTTTAATCCCAACTCGTAAAAGCAGAGTGACAGCGGAGATATGTTTGGACGCGAACGAGGCCAGACAAATGTTCCCCCGGGCCGAATGTCCAGAGGCTAATGTGTCGACAAAGCAGTTGGCTCATTTTTAACAGCAAGCCTTTAGCGACGCGGGCAAACGAGAGAGGCATTCTTCTGTGTTATATGTTGAAAGACGCTTGATGTCAAAGAGCTGCTGGATTTCATTGACTGTAACGATGTTGTCTTTTTGGTGACAGCAGTCGCATGGTTGTAAATAGAAAGAAGTAGACCAGTAGACTCGTGAGTGATCTACGACCATAGGTTTGATGATTATGACACCTCCATTCACATTTCAAAAAACACTTATTTATTCATGTAAAACTCCTAAAGTGACAAAATCTGATCAATTTACAACACCACTGGTTGACACCCATGCAAACACTCAAAAGGCATGTCTCTATTCGGCCGACTTTCTCAAAAACCCAGAGCTTTCTTTTACCCTCGCGTGTGCAGTAAAAATGCTGTTTTCCAATCTCTCTCGGCTGTTGAGCGCTAAGCCGAACCACCAGTGCCAAAATCCTGCACCTGTTCCACGGACACAAGATGGGATAAACGTTCCCCGCTTGCAACGGCTCGAGCTCGCTGGAAGCACGGATAACTGTGGCCATTGTAACGTGACAGTATCCACATACTGGTGCACACAAGGTTAACACCGGCCACAGGTGTTGGATCATGTTTAGGTCCGATGTCAACTCCTGAAACACCAAATTGCTGAACCAAAGAAATCACACCAAAACCAAAACCGATTCTGAGATGATTTTAATTACCAGAAATATGAGTCAGTGTTACAAAGACTGGCCCCCATCACTGCTTAGATTGGTGGTGTGAAAATAAGATGTGCTGAAAGTCGAGTTTAATTACACTTTTAGATAACAATATAATATTATATATAACAATGTATATAATAAAGTGTGCACCTATTTGCAAATCTTTTTCCTCTTATTTTTATATCAAAATCCAATCGTCTTTTCTTCCTGTAAAACAAAATTATGACGTAGGTTTATGTAATCTGTGTTATATGTTGAAAGACACCCTATTATAACCAGTAATATCGTGACAACCATCCATCAATCAATTAGCAACTTTTAGCAACAAGGGTCAGCCCTCTGTATGGCGCTAAATTCTTCGGCCACACACTTTGTAAAGGTCCAATCAAATGCGAAGGATTTGTAATAAATCCATTTTAACTGCGACCCGCTCATATATTCCATTTCACGGAGGGAATACTCGCTGTACAGAAGTAGAAGAAGCACTAACTTCCTTTCCACCGAGACTTTTAATCACCCTGTAATGCGTCTTAAAATTTGTTTTTCTCGCACCACTCGCTCTTTAGACTGGACTCCAGTCTCTCTCCTTCTGTGAGCTTCTACAGAAACAGTGCAGCAGATTTTACACCTGCTTTTCCCCAGACGTTAGTTTCGGACACCGTTTCTTCTGCCTCAGTGTTCTGTGGTGATCATTTAAATGCCTGTTTAGTGCTTAAAATAGGGTCAAAAATCCCCTTAGGAGTCTCCAGGTACTAGAACATACTGGTGTTTACCATCTGAGGTTAGCATGTTAGCATGTTAGCATTAGCTAACTAGCATTAGACACAAAGGACAGCTGTTGATGCAGGGGTTCTACTCAAATGTGTGGAAAAAGTTGAACAAAGCCTTTTGGTCTCCAGAGGGAGCTGTGTGAAGGCCAATACATGTCCTCAAGTGACGTCGCACACATTAGCCACAATTAGCATAACACAAACTGTGTATCTCTGAACTGCTGGCAGACCAGTTGCATTGTGGGTAATGTAGGTGCCAGGTTGCGACAAGGAAGAAGAATGTGTGGTATAAAAAAAAGGTGATATCTCTGGTTGTCAGTTTGGATTTTGTTCATGACATATCGTGTTTTCCGGGTGTCCGTCCCTTCATTTGTTTCATTCACGCGAAAGAACGCCTTGAGGGAATTTCTTCAGATTTGGCACAAACGTCCACCTGCAGTTAAGGATGAACTAATTTGATTTTGATGGTCAAAAGTCACGTTTTTGGCCATAACTCAACTATTCATATGCTAATTATAACAATGTCTCTAAATGTCTAATAGTATATGTAAACTACACACTTTCCATCAAGTTTCTGACAAAGTTGCACACACACACATACACTGTGGACAGGCCTCCCCCGGTCTGTTGGGGTCAGATTACCATCAGCCACCAGGCTTGGCTGCATGACTGTTAAATCATGGACTATAGTTACATAGGAGCTCCTTTATCAGTGGATCTGCAGGGCCGTACACAGGAAGCTAGGCAGACGCGGGAGCGAGGGAGGAAGCAGTGTGTGTAAATGTTTACGAGGTCATGGTATTACATTTATCCATGTATTATTACAACTCAGTATTTCAGCATTCAACATACAGTCCAGAGGAGCTGATATCTGGGGGCTGAGTAGCAGAGGGAGTGTTTGATTGGTCATCATGCCCGGTATGCTCCGTAAATCAAAGAATTCACAGACTAACTGGCTTAAACTAGTTTAATCTTTATTCCAGATATGTGCAGATATGTACTGCCAAGTGTGTACTGCCAATATAAAACTAGCCAGCAAATCCAGCTGTTGTATGATGGAAATTTTGTTTGTTCCCAAAATGTCATATTCCAAATGTATTTTCACCCGGGGAACCTTCCAAACAGACGTACATACCCTTTAAAAGGGACGTGTTGTGCAAAAAGAATGTCTTTTAAAGGAGGGTTAGTTTAAAATGTATTCCAATCATTAATCATTAATTACTGGTTAAAAAAGTACATAATTAAAGCATGATGTTCATTTAGTAAATGATGGTCCCTTTTAGAGTAAAACAGATAATAAAGATGGGTTTGCTTTAGGGCGCGGCTACCTTGTGATTGACAGGTAGTTGTCCAGAATGGGAGTGGTCTTTGTTTGTTTGTTTTCAGTTCATTAACTGGTGCCTAAAATATTTCTTATTTAGCATTGTACTTCCCCTGTTATGACACAAGTAGAAGATCGTGACAGCCAAAAACCAAGATGGCGATGGACAAAATCACAAGCTCAGCCAAGTATCACAATATTTAAGGACTATTACTTGATTATTTTCCGTTACTTCCGTTATCAACCCTAACACTAAGTATGTAAATAAAGACGAGAGAAAAGAAATCTTGATGAAATTCCTTATTTAAACTAAGGTGCTGATTTTAAGCAGCAAGTTTGGGAATGTTCTACGTGTGTTTTTGCTATCATGTTATTCCTGTGAGGAAATAGCAAGATTAAAAGTACATATAGGAGAAAAAGTATTGTTCCTTTATCTCTGTCACTACCTGTGTACTTTCAGCAGAGAGTAAAATGAAGCATTGTTTGCGCCAATAGTTCAACTCTTTGATGAAATACAAATGGGTGACGAAAAGTGAAACCCGGTGCTTTAGATCGACATCTATCCACACATGAAGCACTACTAACTAGAATTACACTGAATGAGGCTTTGATTATATTCTGTTGTTTTTCTAATGAAGCTGTGGATTTCTGTGGAACTGTTTTTTTTACCGCAGTGAACATTTTGTTTTTGAAAGGCTAAACGCCAACAAATATGGATTGAGCAGACTAGTTCAATCCATATTATTATTAGTTAAATACATCCATCTTATTTCAAGATTCACCACATATCCTACACAGCCACCTCTGGAATGTATTCTACAAATCGTAGAATACTAATAATAATAGTGTAGCCTGATCTTTACTGAAACAGTAATGTTGATTTAGAATTTCAATGTCAAAGTTATTAATGAAGCTTTAAATTATTCGTGACAGTCCTAATGCAAACTATTGTGTCATAGTTTATACACAAACTCATTGCAGGATAATGTTGTACATTTGAGGCTCTTTTATAGTGTTGACACTGTCCATCCATATTAATCTGTTCAAGCCATTCTGAGAATTCTAATAGTTCCTTTTCGAAATTATTCTCTTCATCTTCAAACGAGACATTCAACCCATCTGTGATTCCAGTCTATTTTTGTTAAACAGTGAACGTTCAAGTAAAATCAACAGTTATAATTATTGCTTTGACAGCACGTGTAACTCAAGCCAACCTATTGAGGTCATATGCTAGTAGCAATAGTGATGATAACATTAGACCTAAGAATGTAGCAAAATGCTAACTAGCGTAAATCATAAAGCCAAGTTCACAACTTGCTCTCCAGCCAGTCTACTGCTTTTCAGACCATGCTCACCACCACCAGTCACTACAGGCTGATTTCACTCCAGAATTTAAAAGTAATTTGACGGCCAAGCCGGTGGGAGGCAGTTCCGTTGCTGTTCTTGATTGTGGTTTTGAATATGAATGGCTGAATAAAAATGTTGAGGTTGGTGCCTTGGTGTGTGATGATCTTTTTGGGGTCACAACGGAGAACAGCTGGGCGAAGCGGTTGACAATCTGGCGTGTCTTGATCAGAGGAAAGGCTTCAGGATGAATTAATAATCCCAGATGACCACTTGGCTGCACCCCTCCTCTCTGGTGGGCCTACTGGGGCAATGGCATTGTGGGAAAGGAGACCTTCAATGATTGACATGGGAAGCGCTAAATCTGTTGTATTGCCAGGAGCTGTTAAATGGACAACACTGGAAATACCTGACAGTGTCCTCATCCCACCTTTAGTGTCCAGCCCAGAGGACATGAAGCCAATGGACTCTCCAGCGGGTCACCACTCTGGCCGTAGAATATTAAAGCTCCAACTCAATCAGTTGCATAAGTATCAATAATAATATATAATCCAATATATGATCGTATACTCTTATAACTTACATTGCTAATTGTTGATACTTTAGATATAGTTAGCTAATAATATGGGTGTACTTGTTCTCAAACGATATTTTCAATGCAGCAACTTTACCTGTAACGGAGTAGTTTTACATTGCAGTAAATATAGGATCAATTCTATATAATCAGTCAAAACAATCACTGACCTTGAAACCCAAGCTATAGTAGATATTATTAGAGTCTATGTCTTGCATATAAGTATTAATTATGGACAGTGCACACTGGTAGCAATATAATGTGTGTATTCAGAGGTGTATAGAAGCGTGGGCTAAAAAATGAAGCTAGGAATCCCTGAGCTGAGAACAGCAGAAAAACTGCCCAGCTCACCAGCTTTACTTCCCCAAGTGTGTGTGTGTGTGTGTGTGTGTGTGTGTGTGTGTGTGTGTGTGTGTGTGTGTGTGTGTGTGAGTAGCCATAAAAACAGAATTGTTCTCCGTCTATGTGAGATCTGACCCTCCTCAGGTGTGTGTGTGTACTATGCATGCGTTTTCTTCCAGCTCATCCATTCATGACCATCTTTGTCTGCCACCGTTTTTCACCTCCACACCCGCTAACTGAAGCTCGTCCCTCCAGAGCTGCCCGTAGACGTAGTCATGGTGATGTCACCCATTGGTTTGTGGACTGCCACAAATCAACAGAGAAATAGAGTCATTTTCTTATAGACTTCTATACTTCTTCAGGAGTCGCCCCCTGATGGTCAGTAGAGAGAATGCAAGTTAGTGCAAGACTCCGGTTCGTGGCACGCACGACTTTCACGTATTCTTGCCCTGCTGTTATTTAGTAGATGCCGTTTATGTATATAACTGACAGTAACTTTAGATTGTATGGATAGTTGTAGAGGTGAAATGTTACTCCCGACTCGTTCGGATTAGGTGGCTGTTTATCGCAACATGTTAAAGGTGTAATGCTTCCATTTTGATCACGGGCAGTCAGTTTGGTGACACATAGAAGCAGAGTAGATGGCAGAAGGCAAGAGACTTTTTTTCAGTGCAACATATGACAATTTCCTGGACGCTGTACATGTATTACATACTAGTACTTAGCCAATACTCAACGGGTAAGAATCAGTACGAAACACACAAGTTAGTGAGAGTTCTTTAAGTAGAAATCATCAGGATGTGGAAACGTACCCAATGAAAAATATTGAAAATCAGGGGAAAAACACATCTTTTAAATCAGTCTGATTCCATCAGACAGGTTGACGCTTCACTTTAGAGTTTGAGTTCATTGCCCAAACACCAGGGTGACCAGTGTTGATACCGATGGAGAGAAACCTCGTCCGCCCCTCGTTCATGACTCAGAACATCTGTTCCTCTCACTCAAGTCTCTTCACTTGAGCACAAAACAGGCTCTGCTCTTTCCTGCGCGCTCTCAAATGTTCATTTACAGACTGCACACACACACACACACTCACTCACTCACACACACACACACACACACACACACTGGATTTCTGCGTGGTGCCTCTGCAGGCTGTGAATGATCTACTGGTTAAATGAGCAGCTTTATCAGAGAGGTGGCGTCATGTCATCAATATCCTCTTATATAAATGTCAGCCGGGCCATTTTTACTCACAGCTATTTCCCACACCGCTGATTACATTAGTCTCTCAGCCTCTCTCCCCCTGTCTCACCCTTCCTTCATCCTCTTTACCTGCACTCCATTAATCCTCTCTGCTCTGACTCAGCGGCTTGTTTTTCTCTGTTTCCTCTCTCTCTCGCCTTACAGTTTTAAGGAAGGCAAACTATGGAAACTATGGCCAAGTTTTAAGAGGGCTCAGTTTTTATGGAGTCTTAAGGCCTTTACCCTACGGGGGCATGATTAATTAAACAAAATCGAAATACTAAATATTTCGCCTCAAAACTCTTCATACGGGCAGTGACGTGAATTTGCGACACTTTTTCAATAAAAGGTTCCAATAGATTTGAACCAACTGATGAGAGATTGTCTGTCTGAGGCAAAGTGTTGTAAAGTGTTGTATAGCCTAATGTCACGGATTCCCCGTCATATTAAGTGTTTTCATCCTGTCTGTCAGTTCTAACCACTCTCCTGTCATTCCAGATCCTGCCACTCACACCTGATTACCCCTCATCACCGTCACCTGGTCCTCACGCCCAGCTCCCCTGCAGCCCGTTCCCTCATTAGCTCACTGTTTAGGTCCCCTCACTTGCATGTGTCCTCTGCCAGATTGCCTTGTCCATTGTGCCAAACGCTCCAGCATATCTTTGTACTTTCTGCCTACCTGTTCTGACCCCGTTTATGCCTGTCTTGCCGACCTTGGATTTTGCCTGCCCCTTACCGGATTTGTTCGCCTGTTTGTTTGATCTCCTGGTTTTGACCCCTGCCTGAATACACGACTAAAGAACTTTGCCTGCCACCTGCCTCTGAGTTGTGCTTGTGAACTCTATTACCCACTGTGCCTCACACCTAAAGCGACTGTAACCTGTTTTAGATTCCTTTTAGCAAAATGTTCTGATTGAATTTGAGTCTGATTGTATAGAAGTCTATGAGAAAATGACTCAATTTCTCTCTTGATTTATTCCCTCAGTAAACATTAAAAACATGAGTCTTGAATACACCATGATGATCATTTATTAAATGATGCTCCGTTTAGAGTCACACAGACCAGCGGTCCCCAACCACCGGGCCGGTGTTCTGGATTAAAATCAAGGCAGAATATCCTGAGATCCCCAAAAAGCTCTGAAAACGCTGCTTCCATTTCAAATATCCTGCCGGTGTCATTGTCTCCCGTCATCCCGAGATGGGACCGGCTGCAGAGAAACAAGCTCAGGGCTCCCACTAATTCGGCGTAATGGTGAGTTGTATCTTTATGCACTTTTTAATTGTCTTTATGCCGGTCGTATCATTTGCGTCATATTTATTACGTCATATTTTTCGCCCACACCGTGAGCCGGTGACACAAAACCGACACAAAACCGGTCCGTGGCTCAAAAAAGGTTGTGGACCGCTGGTCTACGGTGTATGACTGTTAGATAGTCCTGATGTGGCACCTTGATGGTAGCTCCTCCCATCAGTGGGTAAATGATTCCTATGTAAAGCGTCTTTGAGTATTTAGAAAAGCGCTATAAAGTATTATTATTATTACATAAAACCGGTCTGTAGCCAAAAAAGGTTGTGGACCGCTGACATAGACCATAAAGCTGAGTATGCTTTAGGGCGGGGCTTACTGTGATTGACAGGTCGCTGCAGCTAGCAGAGACGTATATGGCGTCTCTACGTCACTCCTCTGCATTCCGAATATGGTCACCTCCGGTCCTCGGTTGCGAATAAAGCAACGTGGTGACGGCCGTATTCCAACGACTAAACTCCAGAACTCGAGGCTTCATAACAACCAATGAGTGACGTCGCTGCGTCCACTTCTTAAACACAGTCTATGGTTGTTACACACCATAGTGTACGTTTTGAATACTTTCGTTCCTCACAAGCTGGTTGGTTGATGCATTTAATTGCAGTGCAAAAGGTCAAAATAATCAACCTCGTTAAAAATACGTTGCTTTTCTGCAGGGTAATACACACGTGTACAAAAGTACTCATGACAGAAACAGCAGTTTGAATTTTTATAAATACATAATACAAATTGATCGAGTGCTGTAATAGAGCAGTGGCGTAAGGTAGATGTAACGGGCCTCAGTGCATGCTAGTTGGTAGTTATACCGTGCACACACACACACACACACACACACACACACACACACACACACACACACACACACACACACACACACACACACACACAAACACACACACAAACACCCTCAGTAGTCAGGAGTGTGTCAATAGCCCGCCTCCATGAAACGTCAATTTTCTGCTGCCTTGGCAGGGGAATAAATCTCGGAGCAATCTGAAAGTCCACAGATATTTATTTGTGTGTGTGTGTTCACACACACATGAACATACATCGGCCCACACATGCAAACAGAGTGCACGCACACACGTCTGCTCACAAGTACAGTACAGCTGCACATGTGCAAAAAGAATGGCATGTAGAGAGGTGGCCCGGCCTACGTGTCTGTGTGTGTGATACTGACTGAGATATGTGTCATGTATTTACACACACACACACACACAGACACAGACAGACACACACACACCTCAGGAGTAGATGTTGTGCAGGCCAAGTGATTCATTACTCTGAGTTCAAGTGTGGTGTAGCCTGGGAAGCCAGCTGATTTAAAGGAAAATGTCAGCCGCAAAAGGACATCTACCAATTCTCTCTCTCTCTTTTTCTCTCTCTCTCTCTCTCTCTCTCTCTCTCTTTTGCACACACACACACACGCTCAGGCATACACACATAAAGACCAAACCAGACAGTTCTTCTAGCATTCTAGAGTTGTCAGTCAAATCTTAGAAATTAAAATAAATAACCTCTGATGGTTGTTGAAGTATAATATCGTGTGTGTGTGTGTGTGTGTGTGTGTTGTGTGTATGTCTGAGCGTGTGTGTGCGTGCGTGTGTGTGCGCCCGCCTCTACAGCAACCACTCTGTGGCCTCACGAACGAACAGCGACCTTTTCATCCAATCAGTGTGAGTGTAGGAGGTCGTGACCCCTGGATTCTCCTCTCGCCTCAGGAATACTTGGATTCCCATTGATCTGAAGAGGCCAGTGTTGGATCGATGCAGGACGAGGTGGCATTTCAAACAAATGGTGCTGGTGTACTACAGTACCAGGACAGATGTGTAGTGATACGATTAGTTATGTGGTTTGCAGTGGTGGAGGAAGTATTCCTCCAATACTACGCTGTAAAAAATCCGTCATTACAGGTAAAAAACAGATTGTATCCATTCGAAAGTTGTGAACTTAATCTTGCTGTATTTGTGCAATGACAATGAAGATGATCTCTTATATTCTCAAGTGTGAAAAGCTGCTGAGAGCTCTACCACTCACTTCATCTGTTAATTATGTTTTACAAAGTTAGGACGCCAATGTTTAAGTCAAGCCTGATGTTGCCTGACACATAAAAAAGATCCCAGTCTCTTCCACACAGTGAGGCACACATTTTAATACACTCTTTTATTCATAGGGACATTTTAATGAAGTCATAATTGAGTGACAGACGGTGTTCTCCTCCCAGTTTTAACCTCTCATTGACAGCCAGTCAGCCAGCAATAATGCTCACATAGAACCCGGGCAATGCAACGCCCACAAGCGCATATCATTTAGTTAAGTTGGGCCCTCCAGATCTGAGCTGGCTGCAGTCTCATTCCAGTGCAACTGTTTAAGTCACACACAGTCATATTTTCATGACTTCATGAATTTTACATTGACTTACATTAATTTGTAGATTTACCCTAACTATAAGAGCAACCAGCCTAATCCTAACCGTAACCTTAACAGGAATTCATAATAATAAGCCTTCACCCTAAAATATAATGATTTACATTATTGTCATTGTCCCGATTTTGTCCCACACAAAAAAATGTAGTCCCCACAATGTAACTGCAATCCCATGTATGTCCCCACAAGACAGGTAAAACACACACACACACACACAACTTGTACTGCTATACACTATAGACATCATGCATTCTCTGTCCCAAAATAAATACTGGAGAAAACTCTCCAAAGCTGTCCTCACTCTAAATATGGTCTAAAACCATGGTCCTCACGAAGATAGCTGTACAAGTTTCACACACACACACACCCCTCTGTGAGGACATTTCCTCGCCTCCTACCCTAAACCAAATTCTAGTCTGAACCTTCCGACAGACCTTTGAAAAAGTGAGGACAAGCCAAAATGTCCTCTCTCCAAAAATGTCTTGGAAAAAACCCTGAAGGTTAGAAACTCAAATTGGTCCTCACAAACAAGGAAGCGCGCACACACACACACACACACACACACACACACACACACACCAGACTAATTACAGAGGCATGCTGTCAATACACTGCAGGTTCACTGTTAGCTGTTGTATTTATTCTCCTGATTGTACTATTTCATTTCCCATAAGTCCAGAGGTGATAGGAGCAGCTAATCGGTGCTCTGAGCTTCCTGTCAAAAAACAGCAATCAGCTGAGACCGTCTGCATTAAAGAGGTTCTTGTTTTTGTCTGATGCTGCTAAACACCATGCCTTTAATTAAACATTGATTTTCCTGTAGCACACTTCTCGCTGACAAATGGCATGCTGCTCAAGCAATAACAATATTTGTTGTTATTGATGACCGCCGACTACTTTTCAGAGGGGGGAAAGCATCCTTTTGAGATTATCTCTTCAGTGTCGTTAAAGGATAATTCAAGTTGATTTCAACCTGGTGTATTTCCCATGACTGTGTGGTTCCAACACAATCTCACTTTGGAAGAATTTAACGTTTGGTTCAGTCAATAAAAATAATTTGTTAGGCCAAATGTTTTAACGATTGATTTAGTCAACAAAACTACATATCTAGGCTGAACAATTTAACGTTTGTTTTAGGTACCGCAACTATTTTGTTAGGCTAAACAATTTAATATTAGGTTCAGGCAACAAAACATTGTTATGTAAAAAAGAAATTACGTTTATTTTCGTCAACAAAAATACATTGTAGGGTTTAGGCCACAAAACAAATTGATTTCAAAAGAAAAGATCATTTGACATAATTTCCTTCACTATATTGTTGAACTATAATATGCCACCATGCTGCTGCGAGGTTGTGGTCCTGTCATGTATTTCATAACATGAGGCGGTGTGGTTCTAAGGCTTGTGCTCACTTTGGACCTTCACCTCCATTGTAGAGTTCGGGGAAACGAATACTTGCGCAAAACAACGTACACATCGAGGCGAGCTGCACAAGCCTCCTCCAGCCAATGGCCATCATTACTGACTGCATGGGTCAGCCTTGCATACTCTGAATGTGAGGTGTTGCACATTGTGTGACCAGCAATACACACACATATCTGGTTGTATAATTCCCTTTTCAGCATTAAGACAATTTAAAACAATATGTAAGTACTTTAGAAAACCTGAAATCGATTATCAAAGAGTGACGATATGAAAATATTTTTCGCCATACAAGCACATATAGGGCAAATATTTTTCCCCAGTGTTGCACAACAACTACTATGAATAATGTTTTCATTTAAGTCTTCTGCAGTCCATAAAGAAGCGTGTCCTCGCCTTCCACATCAAGCCGTACAAGTCAAGAAGTGAAGAAACTGAACACTGGAATTGGAGAAACTAGTTTGTTCTCATCAAAGAGGCGATTGGTTACAGTGTGCAGCTGGACGGGGGAGGAGCGGCAGCGCTCACTATTAATGAACACATCGCGCTATTGTCATCAGTCATCAGTAATGAATAAATCACTTCAGTCACGGCCCACAGTCAGTGAAGACAGCAGTCTGGTAGAGCGAGGCTGATCACATGACTCCATCCTCGGCCCCTGGGCCCGGTCATTAAGTGGAGGAGGACTTTTTCTGGGTTTATATAGAATATTTGAATTTCCTCTGATGGCATTGGTTTTTGTGCAAAAATCCAGAACCACGAAAAAAAAATACTTTTATCTGTGGGTTATTTTCATTTTGCCAATGTTTTTTTTTGACTCAGAAAGTGTAGCCAAAGCTAATATCTGTGTCCGTTTATCTCACAAAATGCATGTATTCGAACTTACACCAAAAATTGTTGGAAATCATCTAAAACGTTTCATTTTCTGACGTCCATTCTTTTGTATTGCCATTTATCTTCCTTATGTGTTTATCTGTAAGTCCAGCTGCTCATAAAGTATACAAAAAATGTAAACCACATGCCAAAATTAAACGGATAATAAAACATTAATTGTATATGAACCCCTCTTCAGAGTGAATTAAAGCTGTGTGGTCCGGGGGGGTCCGGAGCTTTTCACTGAAAGAAATTCAGAATTATTTTTGCTATTTGGTTTTAAGTAGAGGATGTGTGTAGTGGGAGGCGCCCAGATGAACTGGTCTGCAGTCGGGACAATTTGGCATGCCCTTTGGAGTCTGCCCCTAACTTGCGTTCCTTTGATCTGGGGATCTCCTGGGGGCAAAAGGGATATTTGACCCTTGAAGTGCCCAGATTGCAAAATGAGTTATCCTCTTGAGAGCATGACAGTGACATGGCATTTCACAGCAAGCTACCCGTTGGATTGGCACTGATGTGTGCAGGTGTAAACAGTGAGGGAAGATCCGGGGATCACCAGCACATGAGGGAGTCATCATCTGGGGACAATGATTATGATTGGACGTGTGAGCTGGAGAGGCCAAGGAATTAAGAAAAGAGCAGGTAGAGTGCTGAGCAGTGAGTCTTAAAACACAAAAATGAGTTAGCATTTCTGCACTTCCTGTCCCTTCGTCTCAAAGTCAATGTTTTAAGTTGAATGCCTGAAATATGGAAAAGCAAGCTTAAGAGATTTTACCTTTTTTGTTCACATAAATCCCGTCAGCAAATATCCCAGCTGTTAATTCTGAAGCTATTACGTGTCTTAAAAAGTCGGTTGCCAACAAGAAGCTAAACGAAAACACTAGGATCCTTTAACTTAGTGGTGGTGATGTGAAGTCATGTGACCGGTGTGTAGTTCCTTTGTAGCCCAACGTTAACTCTTTATCTCTACTAATTGCATTTAAAAAAATCATAAAAGTGGTTAATTTGTGAAGATCTTCATTTTATTTCCACAGAACTTATTTTCTGCAAAAATGCAAAATCCAATGAAGAAATCCCATTGGCTTTTTGTTCCGGGAGCCGCTAACTTCTCGGTTCCCTTTCCAAAAACACGTCACACCGGCAGCTCTCCAGGCCCTCTGGTGCGATTTAAATACATAATTTTATGAAACATGATGTATATCTGCAGCGTCTCTTCAGAGGACTGGGGGCCGATGCTGTCCCTCTGCCTTCCTTTCTGTCCATGTCGGCTCCTCCTCCACACCGTGGGTTGGAAGTAGTGTCATCCATCACACGGGGCTCCGAGCGGCGGCCTCCGCACAACAAGACATTCATCACAGGTCAAATCCTTCCTCCCACACCTCTGCCGTGTGGATGTTGCTACGCGTGAGCGCCTAATCCTTCCTGCTTGCCTGAGCCGAATGTTTTACTCTCTTGGAATTCAGATTCAGATCTCTCTCCCTCTGACAGTGTGATGTGTGGTCGACATGTGAGTCCTTTCTTCAGGTCAGAGGCAAACAGTCGCTTGTTAGAGCGAACACTTAGCTTCTGAGCCATTTACCATCTTGTTTCTCCTTATTATCTCTATTGAATATTTAGTGCTGCGTCATCCATCAAAACATACAATATATTTTCACTCTTGTCACGTTTACTCTCTGTGGCCTTGATTTTCACTGCAATGTATAAGACCTGCACCTCTATGGAAACAGAATAATCATTGTGAGAAGTAGAGGGATCTCAAATGTGTGTTTTGAGCATCACAACACAGAAACCATGCCATAACATGCCATATTTTACAAAAATGTAAAAGCACTGCAATTCAAATATCTAGTGTCGACAAGTGGTACCAATGCTGGAAAGAATGGAGGCTGCGGGTCTTCAATACAGCATGATGTTCATTTGGTACATTATGGACCGTTTAGAGTCCAATAGACCATAAAGAGAGAATGCTTTAGGGCAGGCTTACGGTGATTTGGTTGCTGCCACTACCAGATCCATATTTGGCATCCCTACGGCACTCCAAATATGGTAACTTCCATTTATCAACTGCAACAAAAAAACATGGAGCTGGCCGTAACCCAAGATGGCGACAGCGAAGTCGAGGCTTCATAACGGCGCCCACAAACCAATGGGTGACGTCCCAATGACAGCGTCCACTTCTTTTATTCAGTCTATGGTTTTCCATAAATGAAAGTCCAGCAACAAGTGTCAATTTCTGTTTGTTACAGACAGTCTTTTCAAAATAAACTTAGATGAATAAACGTATATAGGGACATTACTTGAGTACGGACGTGCCGTGACGTTGGCTTCTCATTCACACGTGGAAGGAACAGCGGAGAGAAAGAGCGGTTTTCTCCCCAAGTGGAGCTCAGCTGCAGGTCATTCATGTCCGGTGTTCTTCCACGCATCGGACTGAGAGGTTTAACAGTACAGCCACCTGGTACAGGGCACATCTGCATAATTGGTAACACCATCAAATCACCCAATAAACCAAGTCTACTCGAGTAAGGTTTCTCACCTGCTATTATTTCTCAGTCAAAGGCCTGACCTGACCTGACCCATAATGAAATGTGCTCAGAGCTGCTGCTGGGAAACAGGGGAAATAAAAGAAACACACTGATAGTGCAGAAACACCCTCCAGGTTTTCAGTGGATTATGTTCACTGCTGTTTCCTTTTGATCAGAACCAACTGGTTGGCAGAGAATCCCACTAACTAGACACCAACTAGCAAATGTCCAGACTCAGTTTGGCTTTTGTTTTCTTTAAGATATAAGGGATGCGTTTTGTTTTTATTTCTATTTGTTAAATCAGCAAATAGAGTCTGCAGGTGACGAGCAGGACTGTAGAGTTTGAATGAATGAACCTTTATTACTTCATGACTGTGCCAGCTGGGTCCTGGTTGTGCAGGTTTGGTCAGTGCGTGTGCAATGAGGAGCTGCGTTTGCATCTGGAGGTTTTGCTTGTGTGCCTGGCCTGTTTTTGGTTGTTATGGAGCTTTATGTCTGCAGGTAGAGTTGCTCTGCAGCTGGAATCTGATACTTCTTCTGCACACTTCCTAAAAAGAAACAACTTCAGCATTTTATTTGTATTTTCATGGTTAAGTTAGGTAACTGGTGTTTTTAATAACATGTATTGTGTTACAGGTAGGATGTTAGAGGCAGTGTCAACAAAGACAAAAATCCGAGCTGACCCAAAACGCTCACCCACTCTTCCACTTCCTGCCCTTCCCAACTGCACACTGATCACAACATAGAAGAGCTGAATATCTTCTTGTATTTATTTGATCACAAAATCAACATGAAGCATGGTAAAAAAGTCCCATGTTGTAGAAAGTGAGATTTTCCTTTTGGTAATTAATAAAGCAGGTCATGGTGCAAGAAAAATAAATAGTGTGAAGTATCAAAACACTCAATCCAGGGCGGAATACACACAGCCCGAATTCAGCCCCGGTGCCTTTTAAATGAGCCGTTATTATTACTTCTGTTAGGTTGGGATGTGTCTACAGTCAGCGGTGGAAGTTTGCTAAACTCTGTGTGGTTGACACTCACATGAGTCCCAGGCTGCAGGGACGCTGTGAAGATGGAGACAGCGCAGATAGCTGAAGACCTGAACGCCTGAAAACCTTGGGGTCTTAAAGAGACAGGCGCTAAAAAAGAGCGTTTCAGACGTTGAAAACGGGTTTATTCAGATACATTATGAGAAAATATAAAGTGTTTTTTGAACACGAAAGCATGTAAACCCCAAACACATGTGTGAACCTGAACATGAGCATGATGTGTCCCCTTTAATGACAACAGCTGTATGATCCAGAGGTTTAAAAGGGCTGCCACACAGTCATCTGTGACTACAGGCTGCACGCAGTCAGTTACTCAGTGGGATACACCAACGTGCAGTCTCCTCAACTGTGATGTAATACAGCTGAATTCGCCATATACACATGAAAATGAAACAGTGATGGACTTCAGCTAAATCTCTTCCTGTTTGAACATCATTTAGCGCTTGTGCTAATTGTAGTTCACAGTCACAAACATGGGAGAACTACGCCTGTTTCCTTTTACAGGCCTGAGCAGCTCTTTAATGTGAGCAGCATCAGTGTCGGCCCGTGCAGCCACAGGGGTGCGTATTTACACCAGAGCGGCTGGGGGGGGGGGCCGGGTCGGCACTTTGCACTTCCCAAAGATGAAATTAAAACCTACGTGGAAAAGTGAATGTTTCTCCATTTGGGAGCGGGTATCGGGTGAAGACATCGCATCCATCAGTGCGGATGTTGAGCTCGCCGATGGAGAATGAAACGGACGAGGTGTGCAGGCGGGAGGCCCGCTGTGAAAAGATCCAAGACTAGGCGTGTAATCAAATGTCACAGCATGACCAATGCAGGAGTAAATTACGAAATAAAACTGTCCGAGGACTTTGTCAGAGCTCCAAAAGGCTGTGACTGCAGATGGCCTCCCTAAACTCCCCTAATCACTCATCCAGCCTTTTTATGGGCTGCTACTAAATGTGTAGCTGCGGGGCGACTAATGGACAAACTATATCTATCTAGACATATATATATATATATATATATATATATATATATATATATATATATATATATATATATATATATATATCTACCTGCCTACCTAACTACCTACTTATATATCTCCATGCATTCATCCATCCACAGTATCTGTTGGATTACTGCTTTAAATGCATTAACCCCCATGGGGTGAGAATCAACATTTTTTATTACAATTAAAATAGATTAACAACCATAAGGACAAAGGCAAAATGATTATAACCGTTTCAAGTTGACTGTATTTGGTTTCTAATTTTGTAGCAACATCATCTGTTTAATTGTCGATATTGTTTAAGAATAAAAATTCTTAATAAGATAAATAAATCTGTCAAACTTGATATATATAACTCATTAGAAATATACTTATAATGTGTTATAATCTTCTCATAGTACCGTATAATTATAGTTATAAGCACATGGGAATATTCTTAATGAGTTATAACAATAATCATAATTAATCACATGAATTATTAGATAATGACTTATTAATAATTCAGAACTGCTGGTCACTCACTGACATTTTGTTTTTGCAAAGAAAATAGTGTTTTAAAATCTCCATTGTAATACATTGTCATATTTAATGCGTTTTAATGTGATATAAGTTATTATAAGTGGTCATTGTGTACTTTCAGTTTTTTGTCTTTTTGCATCGATTTAATTTTATTGTTTAATTTCACTCAAAGC
>NC_136602.1:25942440-25962440 GCF_910589615.1 Taurulus bubalis | reverse complement strand
GCTTGCGAGGGTCACCTGTGTGTAAATCCAAGTGTATTGATGGATGGACATTAATGTGAGGAAGTAAAAACCTATAGTACGTTAACACGGTTGGAAGAATTGTAAGAATGTGTTGATGCAAGCAGAAAACTGCACAAATGTGCACTAAGATCTACTGTACTGTATATATATGGATATGTACTGTATGCAAACGGACATAAGCAGGCAGTGGTGAAGCCCAGTGTTAACTTTTGGGGGCTGCAATAGTAGTTTAAATACATCCTCCAGCCTTTTGAAAAAACAACCTATTTTTAGGCCCTTTCCTCGAAAATGTCATCCCCAAACTAAAAAGGGTGTATCTCTGCAACCACTAGGGCTATTTGAATAGTTTTGGTTATAATAAAAGGTACACATGTGAGAGTTTGTTCAGATGTGTACATATCAGTATATATGTTACTGGTTAGGAGTAAATGAAGATGACACACAGAAAAGTCTGCCTAGAAAAGAATCACTTTCAGGATGATTATTTCTTTGAAATGATGCAACTGAATGGTCCAACTCTAACCCGAATCATAACACAATATGTGAACATTCTCTAACCCAAATCATAACACAATATGTGAACATTCTCTCTGTAAAGGTTGACTTTGATAAAGTGAAGCAGATCAAAGTTGGAGAGGGTTTAGAACAGAGAACATTCAGGCGAGGTCTCCAAAATTTGCATTGGGGCACATTTGCACACATCTGTGACACCTCCAAAAAGAAGTCTGATTATAAAGAAGTCTATGAGAAAAGGACCTTACTTCTCACTTGATGTATTACCTCATTGTGAACATGGGTGTATGATCTCAATCTCTAGTTTCACGTCTTCTTCAATCCATCATTATGTCCATTTCGTAAATTATGATCTGTTTAGAGTCAAACAGAACATAAAGAAGAGTATGTAGGGCGGGCTTACTGTGATTGACAGGTCTCTGCTGCTACCAGAGACGTATATACGGCGTCTCTAAGTCACTCCTCTGCAGTCCAAATATGGTCACTTTCATTCATCGGATACAAAAAAACAAGATGGCGACGGCCGTATTCCAAGATGATGGCGGCAAAATCACCCAACTCAAGGCTTCATAACGGCAGTCGGCAAACCAATGGGTCATGTCACGATAACTACGTCCAACTACGCAGTCTAGGATCATAACGCATCAAAATAAAGAGGAAGTTGCAATGGATGGTATATGTCAAATGAAGTGTGTGACTGAATAGTCTTTGGTGTTTTGTCCCTCCTGTGCTCCTCTACTGCCTCTCCCTCCTTGTTAGTTCATCCCAGCCAATCAGCTTCCTGCCTGACCCACTGATCCCCGTTCACCTTGAGCTTCTCCACCCATCTCTTCATCCTCTCGTCAGATAGTTGGTATCCAAGTCCTGGTTTCTGGTCTCCGTCTCTGTTGGGTCCTCCTGCATCTGCTCCTCCATCACATTACACTTCTTTCTTTATTCAGACCCACTATTCCTGTACTAACGACAGTTGTGTCCTGGATCTGATCGTTCTGCCATCCCCCGTAACACATGAGACGAAACTTTGCTGTCTAACTATGCCGTCCCATTAGTAATGCGACGATGACAGACGAGCTGGACGGAGAGTCCCGGCTCCTCGGGTACCCTCTGTAAGCTGGGGAACAGCTGCTGTGGTGGTTCTGCGGGCACAGCATGACAGGCATGTGTCTGTAGTGTGTCCCCACGCCGACTATGCACACACACACACACACACACACACACACACACACACACACACACACACACATATTGGACAGCTTATCTTCCACGTACCGATCAAAAGGACGGACAGCTCTCCTGTGACCTGAAGGATAAGGGAAGCGATCCAATCTGTGATGGTCTCGAGGCGACCGTCAACAGAGACTCAGTGCGACTAAATTCAGAAATTTTAAACATCCAGCAAAGCAAACACTGTTGTCTTTCTTTTTTCAGGAACTTGGAAAAGCCGCCTTTTTGCTGGATCTTTTAGTCATCCTGTTTTGAAGGCCTTTATCAACTTGTGTTCTGAACTCACAGAGCGGCTCACAGAGCGGTCATCCCCAGAGAGAAGTGGAGATAACCCTGACGTAGATGACATACATTAGTTTGACAACAAGTGACAACTTGTTTATAGCTTATTTGAGAAGTTTCAGTCAGGATTTAGAAAGCATCATAGCACAGAGACACTAGTGACAATTACTAATGACCTTCTAGTTGCATCAGATAGGGGACTTGTCTCTGTACTGGTCTTGTTAGACCTTAGTGCAGCGTTTGACACCATTGACCATGACATCTTAATACAGAGACTAGACCAGTCGATTGGTATTAAAGGTACAGCACTATGCTGTTTTAAGTCGTATTTATCAGATCGATCTCAGTTTGTATTTGTAAACGATGAGGCCTCGGTTACCACTGCCGTTCGCCATGGAGTTCCACAAGGTTCTGTGCTTGGACCAATTTTATTCACCTTATATATGCTTCCTTTAGGCAATATTATCAGAAAACACTCCATAAACGTTCACTGTTATGCCGATGATACTCAACTATATCTGTCGATCAAGCCAGATGAAATCCACCAGGTCACTAAACTTCAAGCGTGTCTTAAAGACATCAAAACCTGGATGACCTGCAACTTCCTGCTGCTGAACTCGAACAAGACTGAAGTTATTTTACTCGGACCAGAACACCTCAGAAATTAAGTATCTGATGATAGGGTTTCTCTGGATGGCATCGCTCTGGCATCTACCACCACCGTAAGGAATCTCAGAGTTATTTTTGACCAGGACCTGTCCTTTGGCTCCCACGTGAAACAGATCTCAAGGACCGCCTTTTTTCACCTACGGAACATCTCAAAGATCCGGCACATCCTGTCTCAACGCGATGCAGAAACGTTGATTCACGCATTTGTTACCTCAAGGCTGGATTACTGTAACTCCGTATTATCAGGCTGCTCCGGTAAATCCCTTGGATCTCTCCAGTTGATCCAGAATGCTGCAGCTCGTGTACTAACGAGGACACGGAAGAGAGATCACATTACTCCTGTACTAGCTGCTCTCCACTGGCTTCCTGTAAGATCGAGAGTCATATTTAAAATCCTTCTCCTTACCTACAAAGCCTTAACTGGTGATGCACCATCATATCTTAAGGACCTTATAGTGCCATATTACCCCACTAGAGCATTACGCTCACTGAATGCAGGATTACTTGTGGTTCCCAGTGTTAAAAAGTAGGTTGGGGGCTAGAGCTTTCAGTTATCGGGCTCCTCTTCTGTGGAATCAGCTTCCACTTTCAGTTCGGGGGGCAGGCATGGTCACCTCATTTAAAAGTAGACTTAAGACTTTCCTCTTTAATAGCGCTTATAGCTAGGGCTGTTTCAGGCTTATAGTTAGGGCTGTTTCATGCTTATAGTTAGGGCTGTTTCAGGCTTATAGTTAGGGCTGGCTCAGGTTTGCCCTGGTCCAGCCCCTAGATATGCTGCTATAGGCCTAGACTGCTGGGGGACATCTTAGGATAGACTGAGCTCCTCCTCTCCTTCACTTCCTCTTTCACTCCTCCTCTCCTCTTCACCTCTTCTTTCTCCCCTTCTGGATACATGATTGTCTCTCTTTAATGCACATTACTAACTCTACTTTATTTTTCCATGGATCGTGGCTGACCTGAACCGGTCCTGCCAGCTGCCATGGCCCTGCTGATGCCCCTCCTCTACCTCCTTCTGCTTAGTGGATCGTGGCTATCTGAATCATGGACCATGCCTACTACTCATTATATGAATAATTTCTGTCATATTCATTGAATGTGCTGTAACTCTGTTTTGTTATTCATTCTGGTCACATGACCGATGTGAGATCCCGGGACAGGGATGTCATGAGTACAGATTGTAAAGCCCTCTGAGGCAACCTTGTATTTGTGATGTTGGGCTATATAAAATAAACTGAATTGAACTCTAACTTCTGGTTCATCTTGATATACCAACATTAAACTAGTTGACATTTCTTCCAATGGCACAGGACTTCTCTATAGCTCACAATGATAACAGAGCATGAATAATTGTGTTGCCCACTGTATTTATTGAATTAACCATTTTCGCGAGGTAAACCACAAGGTAAAAGATTGTAAGAAAAACAAGGTGATACATCTGAAAACCTTTCATGGATTAACTTTTGGACGATATCAGGGACAATATATAATTTGTCTCCACCCTCCAAAAGATGTTTCACATGAAAAAAAAGATTCACTTGACCATCCCTTGATCTGCGGGTCGAGCAGGAGGATCCAAACAAACTGCAGGCAACCGGAACACTAAGAAAATCCTCTTTATTCATGTTTCCTGCAGAGAAGACAAACTGATAATCAAGGATACGACACAAAGACTGAACCCGAAAACCAGGACTTTGATACGAACTGTGTGACGAGAGGATGGAGTGCAGGTGGACAAGGCTCAGGTGAGGGGGAAGAAGGTGATAAGGCAGGAGAACAGGAAGGAGCTGATTGGCTGGGGAACAATCTAGCGAGGCGGATTCAGAGCAGGTGGAGATGGGCAGAACTCTGGGTGCAGGGAAGGATCAACAAGGTCAGTAACTCCCGACCTGGCATGGCTTTCCAGCGCGGAAGCATACGTCCTTAGTACAGCCACGCCTTGAAAATATAGTGCCATCCCCAAGGAGGAGCGCTGGACTTTGAACCATATTTGACATAGTGGCCAAAAGAAGGTGATTTACAACCTCCGGGATCTATCCCGCTATGCCACTGGGCCCACAGGTGCAGAATTCCTCCATTGCACCATACAATGGTGGGCGAGGGGAAGAAAACCCCATATATCCCTCATATGTCTCTTTGTGCGTCAAAAGTGTCAAGTGCTTTACAATTAGTGTGGACCCCACACCTGATGTAATTACATTTCAATTCAATTCAAATTTTTTGTGTGTAGCCCAAAATCTCAAATTACAAATTTGCCTCAGAGGGTTTAACAATCTGTACACATACGACATCCTCTGTCCTGGGACCTTCACATCGGATCAGGAAAAACTCCCCCAAAAAATCCTTTAACGGGGAGAAAAAGGGAAGAAACCTCCAGGAGAGCAACAGAGGAGGATCTTCTATCAGGATGGACAGAAGCAATAGATGTGATGTGTACAGAATGAACAACGTAACAGAGTTACAACACATCCAATGCATATGACTATGCATGCATATTATTCAGAGCACAGTTAGTAATTGCATTGATTTCGCTCACTTTCATGCCTATAATGAAGTGAGCTTTGTTGTCAGCGATGTTCTGGTGCAGCTTCATAAATGTCTGCAGTCTTAAAGAAGTAAATATAGCTGAGTGGATACATTGCACACACTTTGCAATCTCCTGGCGGCAGTTTACACTATTGACTTTTTATTTTTTATTGTTTATTTCTTCTCCAAACCGCCCTCTCTGTATCAAGCTGCAGGCATGCAGTGACAAACCACTTAGTCTTGAGCAACTGAAAAAACACAAGAGGCATTTACAACTGGAACTCTTCCAACATTTGTAATGTGATATTTCTTTCAATCATTCCCTCGCAACTGTGACTGAGAGAGATTGAGTAAGTACTGTAGTTACATTTAAACTAATGTAATACTTAATAACTGTATCTATTACCAATGACAAACTACTAATATGTTTAACATCACAATTCATAAATCATCTTGAAAGAAAGCAAAACATTTTGAGACACATTTCATGACTTTGTGTGTACTTTGAATAGATCCCACTCAAATGTCCTGGCTGAAATCATAAAATTGTATATTTATATTTACAATTTTCTCAATAAAATGACAAACACTCTTATGTTTGGAATGATTGTTTTTGTGCCTCTGGTCCGTGGGAATCATTTTAGAGCTTTATGTTCCTGTGTGCCATTCTGTTCTTTTATGAGTAGAACGTAGGAGAACCGCCTGCTGTTCCTCTACTGACACCTTGTGGTCGATCAATGTTACTACATCGGAGGATGTGCTACAAAATGGGAAAGGGACTTTGCTGAATTGTTTTCTGGCTGCAACAATTCTTTTGATGATGTCGTTTTGAAGTAAAAAGTACGTAAGTCATCGTAATATGTTTCTGAATGCAAACATTTCTGTTGAAGAGGTAAAACTATTATTAAATAATAGATAAATGATCATGTGTAGTCACTTCCCCTGTTCATGCAAGTATTAAGGAGAAAAGGTCTACATGTGTAGTAAGTAAGTAGATGTTTGTCTCCAACGTTGTTTCCCATTTGTATTAATTATTTAGCTCTTCAGTTTAAATCTTCTAATCTGGGGTTAACGTTAATGATCAGACGGTGGGCATATTATTCTATGTGAATGATGTTTGTTATACTTTCTGAACAGAAAAAAGATCGGAAGACTATGCTCAACATTGTAGTGGTAAAAGCTCTTAAATCTCTGTTTAATATGAACGGTTTCTCATTCATTTTCCAGAAGAGATTACTTTGTGATATTCTGGAGATTAGGACCAAACTGTTTCTCATGCTAAGAGAACAATGGTCTGTTGATATATGGTGTCTCATAAAGAATAACTATAGTGCTGAACTTTATGTGAAATACAACTTAAACAAGAGACAAAGATCCCGATGTGCACAGTGACGCTCAGGAACCATTAGCCCTAAAGACCGGTAGTTCCACTCCAGAGGAGGACGGTTTGCTGTGAGAGCTCGGGAAATTGAGAATGAGGCGCACTTTTTGTTTTACTGTATCTACGAGGACATAAGGGATGTGCAATTACTTTTATTCATGTTGATTTATTTTTGGCTGGATGACTATGAAAAACGTGAGTTGTGCTTCAGGAAATTATTCTTTTTTGTAGCAGATTTTATTTTCCAGGCCTGACAGAGAAAGCAGAATATCCAGTTGAAGACAGAACGGTGAAGTAACCTTTAGTAGTCCTTTTGAGATTGAATGAAGCTTAATTAAATGTGTGTCCACTGCAGCTGTAGTTTGGGTGTTTTATGAACCCATGAGGGTTGAGCACATTATGTGCATGACACGAAAATATAGATATCTATCTGATGTGAATGTGTGTTTGTGTTTGGTGTGTTTTACCTGTCACGTGGGGACATTGATCGGATTTTACAGTTACATTCTGAGGACCTCTATTTTAGGGGACGAAATGTGAACAATGGCAATTCCCTTGAACATAAATCCTTACATCTTAAGGTCAAGACTTGGTTTATCGTAAGGTTATGTCCAGGATAGGGAAATCAATGTTTGTCAATATATTGTCCCCAAAAGTAATGAAAACACGACTGTGTGTGTGTGTGTGTGTGTGTGTGTGTGTGTGTGTGTGTGTGTGTGTGTGTGTGTGTGTGTGTGTGTGTGTGTGTGTGTGTGTGTGTGTGTGTGTAGCTTTTACATCTGTAAGGACATATGTGGAAAGTGAGGACATGTTGTCAGGTCCTCACTTATTCAAAGGCCTTTTTGAGGTTTTAGGGTGTGAGTAATGTGTTTAGCTCCTTTATTAGACCGTTGATCACACAGTGAATATCTGTATCAGTTGTTGTAAGAACTAGGAATTATTCAAAATTATCAAATACAAAAAAGAGAAAATCGTTTTAGAATCAAAATAACAAAAACATGAAGAGCAACCATTAACAAAATGGAATGACTAAATTATTTACAAATCAAATATCGTATATCAGTCAGCTTTTAATAAACCAGGTAAATATAAGGCTGCTAACCAGGTTGACTGACATATTATTAATACTTAATAATAAAAAAAGAAGTGAATACAAAGTTGCCTCCCTCAGGTTGCTGTGCTCAGGTCATGACATCTCACTTTTTGAAATTTCCCCAATGAAAAATATGTCTGTTACGTATATATTAATTGAGGATTAAGGAAGTCTCTTTTTAGTGTCAGACAACATTTTTATGAACTCTGGTTTTAGTTGTTTCCTTCCAATATGTGATATACTTTTTATTTATCGATAATTTGGTTTGGTTTGGTTTGATTAGGTTGGTGTTGTGGACAGAGAATCTTCTCTGGCTTAAACCATTTTACCAAAAAATGGAGATCAAAGATATTTTAAAATGCCATTGAGTGTCTCTCCTCTGTGTGCGCTGGCCAGCAGCTTGGGAGCGGTGACGGACATGGTCTAAACTGGTCTTGTTTCACTGTATTCTTGCGAACAGAGAAGTCGCCCCCTGCTGGCCATGGGAAATAATGCACGTTTAAGGCACTTGCATTGCATTGGCTTCATTGTTCTGGGTAAAGGAGAAACAGGGCAACACAGCCTTCTGTTAAAAGTGAAATGAATCAACAAACTCGGGGCCCCTTACTGATTAAAATAGCGATACGTGGACTAGAGTAGGAAAGGACAAAATGTCCATCAAGCAGCAGAACAGGACAGGAAGCCCTTCCCGTTTTCTTCTTCAATCATATGTTTTATTCAAATCTCTCTGTGTCTTTCTCCTACAATTCCCTGTGTCCGGTTGGTTACCCCGTTTGGCTTTGACATGCTTTGACACATTTTGATGCTTTCATACCACTGTCAGTTTTACGTTTTTGTGTCAGTCTGAGGGCTGCAGTGTCTCTCTGTCTACCGCTCTAGTTGCTGACACAGTGGTGCGTTCTCTTCCTGGTTTGTCTGTGTTGCTCATGTCTGCCGCTTGGTTTTGTCTATTCAGGGCTAAATGAGAGGAAAGTTTACTGTGAGTTTTCTGGAAGATACCCAGTGATTATTTCTGCTCTCTCGTTCTAGTCCTTCTATTTTGTTCCTTTGACACTGATGCCGGCCATTTAGTTATTAACACTCCATTCTACCATGATCTCTGGTGGAATTTTGGAATATAAACGTTGTACTGCCATGACCCACAAGGGGGCGTGTTCTCCCTGCGTATGCTGCTTGAAAGAACAACTTCATGGTCATTTTTCTTCATCACCATCCAGACCTATGAAAAGCATGTACATGCACTCACTCCGGTCAACAGCTCCTTTTGGCCGCTCTGCTGCAGGTTTGCTTCCAAGAACACCGGTTTAAATTTACACATCTTTGTTAATTATGGGATGTCTCCGGGATAATTTTGTTTATTCATAAGATAATGGGAAGTTCTTATGGCAGTGAGGAGGAGAAACCAAACCTAGAGTAGAATAAACCTAGAACAGAGTCCATCACCACTCAAGGCGAGCGCCTGAACCTGAAGCCAGTCGATGACATCATGGCTCTGAAATGATCTCCTTCCTTCAGAAGTAGGTCCAGTCAGGGCGCTCATGTTGAGCTCTAAAATTAAATTTCTGCTGTGAATCAGTGCAGTTACTGGTGTAACCACTTTGGGAATACCTTCAACAAGGCAATAGTCACACAGCCACATTTTCTTTACATCTGAACCATATTTGGAAGGTGCAATAATAATAAATAAATGTAGACCTTATTATGTTGTTGCTTTTTAGCAGACCTGAAGGCAAAAAAGCATGAACCCCCCAGTAGCTACCAGCAAATGCAAATGCTATGATCAATCCGGGCACTCCAGCATCCTCTCAGTGAAACCTTAGCAAACATCAGAAATGTGATTTAAAATACCAACAGTTTTTAGGACTGGAAACATTGTCGTGTGCAACTTTCCCAATTGTGTCACCCCACTGAAAAGTATTATATCTTTGTTAAATTCTTCAAGGTGCTCGCCATAAAACCCCCATGTTATTATTTCCCTCACATAATTAGAATGAAATGCTAAAAAGCTGCTTGATCTTGGTAAAAGCATGAAGGTATATCCTTCGATGAACAGTCAATTTCATATATAGTATGAATGTTTGTTTTTATATAGTTTGATATGGAGGAAATGTTGCATTTAAGTACATTTTAGTTTTAGTAGAAACCACAGACTCATAAAAGGTGGAGGTTCATTACGACTCATTGAGATGCAAAGACCTGCAGAGCTAATGCCACGGAAATATATGTGTGCTGCATTTCATTTTTCATCTTGGTTAATTATGCATGTTGATGTATAACCTTTGACAACGAGCAGTATGTTTGTATGATTATGGTAATTTGAACTAAAGGCATGTTGCTGCATTCATTTAAAAGTGTATTTTCTGGTGAGAAAGCTGAGAAGTTGGGCTCAGAGTACAATGAACAAATTACAACGTTTAATTGCTGTAATAACACGTCTGAAAGTAACGCAGCCCTTCCTCAATAAAGTCTTATTTCTAGTGATGATGTAATTGTCAATAAATCTAACAAATATGCACAGCATTAACTGAGGGATTCTACTACTATAAAATGTTCGATTTTACTGTTTTCTGTAATCACTAAAACACTATTTCGGACTCTAGAGCCCTCTTCATTGCTAGTATTTACAAAACATAAGCAAAACACAGAATATCTTGCTAAAAACAACAAACACTTCATTCAAAACTATATAAACTATTCTAAAAATTTTATCACAACTTTACACACGTACCGTAAAAGTCGGGTTACGAGCCGCTACTACCTTCGGTCAGTGTCCCCGTTTGCTCCCCGCTGTAGCCAGCTGGTGCTCCTGCTAGCGCTCCGTTACTTCCCCGCTAACTTCCACTAGCTCCCCGAAAACCACCGAAGGTAGCGGGACCAGGCTCGACACCCGACTTGGGCAGAGGGGACGCGGGCAGTAGCAGCAGCAGTAGCAGCAGCAGCAGCAGTAGCAGTAGCAGTAGCAGCAGCAGTAGCAGTAGCAGTAGCAGCGGCCGGTAGCAGCAGCGGCCGGTAGCAGCAGCAGCGCTAGCTAGCAGCAGTGGTAGCTAGCAGCAGCGGTAGCTAGCAGCAGTGGTAGCTAGCAGCAGTGGTAGCTAGCGCTGCTGCTAGCTTGCTACAGCGAGGACACTGACCGGAGGTAGGAGCGGCTTGTAACCCGACTTTTACGGTATATCAAATAAATAGCTGTTTCCACATGGCAGCTGTCCACTGAGGTGGCATCCTGTAAATATCGGCTATGAACACAAATGCAGTGAGTTTATTCACAAAACTCATCTGTTCATAACAATATCAGGCACAACTACTTAACATAGTTGCGTTAGCGTTGCATTGTATACAGGATAGTAACTCTCTCTACATAATTAGCCTCCATTGTTGTGCAAACCTAAATCTGTTCAAGCTCTAATTTCTAAGTGATCTAACTGCTTACAGCTGTTTTCACAGGTGCATTCTGGGTGCAGGTAGATAATTGAGTGGGGTTTTTCAATGGTTTTCTATTTTGGCAAATTAACTACATAAAAAATATGAGTTCAAGGAGGTGGAGAGAGAGACTCATAGCATAACGTTTCGGCTATAAAAGCTCAGCATCATTATGGTTTTGTTTGCGTCAAACATTTTCACCCATTCACACATAGTTATGCTTACATAACCGATTACTGGTTTTCCACACTTGTTTTGCTTGGATATTGTTATTCTTTCAAATATACAACATCTGTAAATTCAGAAGTAAAAAATAAAAAATGAATCATGCACACAGTCAGCGTGTCAGCAAAACACAAGAGGCCTCATGCAAGAAGAATGCTCTCGTAGATACGTAGTAAATTCCCAAATGGCGCAGGGGAAACAGTAATGACCTCATAATCCTTAATCTGCATGAATGTGTTGCTACAAGGAGGATGCACTACTCTAGCCCACACACCTTGACATTCCACCTCGCTTCATAAAGGCAGCACCACTTCCTGCATTGGCTCTGAACATCGGCATAAGACGTCAATGGTGACGTTAAGAATTGTCCAATAATAAGAGTGTAATTGTGGGGTTTGTCCACTTGAACGCCATAAACTACGATTATCTTCTATTTACGTTTCCCCACAACAGGAACGGGGCTTGAAACCCGATGAAGGGTCGCATGCTCCAGTCTATAGTTGTCACCGTCCACAATCATGAATGCAATCAAGATGCGTGCCATACATTTACATTCATACTCATACTCAACCATTAAGATGAGCGAAAGCTCATAAAACCACAACTTCCTCTCAGAAAAGTGGAACAATATTAACCTTATGGCACCAAGCAGCTTTCCTGAAAATCCTAATGGTTAGGATGCCCATACTAAACTCTGATTATCTCCTCAACCTCAAGGCCTATTTTAATAATTAAAAAAGTATAATATACAGAAAACCCTTGAGAACATACATAATACGTTCATATATCTGTTACTGGTACATTGCTTTATGATAGTGCACAGAAAAGGAAAAGATAGATATATATATTCTGCAAAAAAAAAAAAAGTTGTATTTTCTTATCGTAACTATATTTGCTATACTTGAATTTAATAAATAACATAGCTCTATATGTTAAGAGTATCTGTGCGAGGTTTGGCTTTGATTGAGTGAAGTTAAGTATTTTAAATAATTAACAACCAAAGCACCAAATGATCTATGCGCTGTAAACATTTGATCAAAACTAAATTATTTTCTGAAAGTTATTACCCCTTCTCCTATTCGTTGGAAGAAGTGTGTGTGTGTGTGTGTGTGTGTGTGTGTGTGTGTGTGTGTGTGTGTGTGTGTGTGTGTGTGTGTGTGTGTGTATGTGTAGTGACCCAGACTCTTTTTTCTTCTTCTTCTTTGTACACTCCACTCCAACAGCGACCTAGACGTATGTCGTCCTCTTACGCTTTAAAGTGGTGTTTATGTGCAGCAATTGTGTGTGTGGACCCTGCAGTCTTTAATCCAAACCATCCATAATGACTCGGGAGCGTAACCATGGAAGTACGGGAGACATAGCAGAGGTATGGCGGGGGGGGGAGGGGGGGAGGGGTCTGGCAAGGAGTTTAGGGAAGAGAAGAGGGGGATGCTGAAAACAGAAGAACAGAAAGAGGGAGAAGCTTTCTTTTTTGCTCACATGTGCATATGCTTTGTGTGCGTGCGTGTGTGTGTGTGTGTGTGTGTGTGTGTGCGTGTGTGTGTGTGTGTGTGTGTGTGTGTGCGTGTGCATATGCAGTGGTACCTGTGCTCTGTCTCAATCTGTCAGTCGCTCTGACACTGAGATCTATCTTACAGCAGTGGGCAGGAGAGAGGGAAACCAAAAGAGAGGACAGTAATTAAACCTCTTGGTGGACGTGTGTGCACGTGTGCGCGTGTGTGTGTGTGTGTGTGTGTGTGTGTGTGTGTGTGTGTGTGTGTTTGGTCTCTATAAATGTGTATGCATCTTATTTGTCTTTAACTGCCTGCAGTGTGATGTCGATGCCAACTCATTCCACCATGTGTTGTATGCAGACTGAAGTCTGCGTTGTGTTACTGTGTACAACATAATGATAATAATAATAATAATAATAATAATAATAATAATAATAATAATACACTTCATTCAAACGCACGTTTCTTTCAGAAGAAACTTAGAGTGCCAACATGTGTGTGTTTACATCCATGCACTTTTTGTGTGCAATCGTATGCATTTGTAATCGTCTCTGCATGCGTGTACAACACAGTGTGTGTGTCAGAATAAGTGTCCCCGCCTGTGTGTGTGTGTGTGTGTGTGTGTGTGTGTGTGTGTGTGTGTGTGTGTGTGTGTGTGTGTGTGTGTGTGCGTTTGACACTTTTATTGCCTCGGGATAGAAGCAATATCTCGTCTACAAGGCCAGACGTAGGTGACAAAATGGCGTCTTAATTTCCTTTCAGGGAGCCATCAACTCCACATCAGCGCTAAACTCAATCACCCAGCAGGCTGAGCGACAGGCCCCCCCGCCCGCTCCCGTCTCCATTAGCCTAATGTGTATCCTCACCCGTAAACCCAGAGCAACCTTTTTTTTGTTCGTTACTGAGGCCCGATCCCGACTCATCCCGCATGACTGTAATGAAGTCAGGTAAAGCCACGTCAAGAGGCTGAGTGTTGGAATTTGTTTAGGTTTCATTAAGGATTAAGACGAGTTGTCGCTTCGGGCTCCAGATGGAGGCTCAGCACTGCAGTGCAGACCTAAAACACGTCTGTGTAACAGGTTCAGCGTTGTTTTTTATTCATCTATTTAAGTTTGAGTCCAGATTAACCAGCAAACAGCTGCGGATTCCAGTTTCACCAGGTTCCTATGTGCCATATTTAATGTTTATTTAATGCTGCTCACATTGTTACGGAATAAAAAAAAATATGTTGCTCTTCTCCCAACTGGCTCCAACTCAGGTTTGATTAACAGATCATTCATTCAAAAAACTGCCTGGTATTTTTTGGAAGTGCCTGTCCTTTTCCCAGTGGTGTATAAAGTACCCAAAAGCCATACTTGAATAAAAGTAAAGATACCTTACTGGAAAATGAAAGTCACGTATTAGAATACTACTTGAGTAAAAGTCTTAAAGTATCTGATACTGTACTTAAGTATCAAAAGTAATTTTCTGATATTAAATGTACTGTATTGAAAGTAAAAGTACAACTAAATGCTGTTAATAAAAAAGCAAAGGGTCAGAATTTCGAGAATTATTATGTTTATTCTTTTACTAAATGCGGTGGCCACCATGACCAAGGAACAGGACTTGTGTTGGCTGTGATCATCCAGGAGCTTTCTCTGAAACAGTGAGAGGAAGACATTTTGTAAGCATAACAACTTTAGCTAGCCCCACTTGCTACACACACTTGTTACACACACTTGCATGCAATTCCAACTCCGACGCGGTTCAAACCATAATGCTGTGCTCTCACGGCTCCTGTCAATCCTATGGTGTGGTGGCTAGCTAACGTTAAATTAGCCAACGTTAGCCATCTAGTGCTGCAATGATTATAGCTAAAATGACACAAATCAACAACATCTCACAACTGTCAACACGTCCTCAGCTCACTAACTCGCTAGCGATCTGTCTACTACACTAATTGTCTCATTTGATTTACGATAGCTAGCGAACGTTAGCCTAGCATACACCACGTCTAGCTAACGCTAAATTAGAAGATCAGACACCTGTCTCTTCCCCTGCCAAAGATATACTCCAATCCTGTGGGAAACATATCTTAACATGTTTATGATAAGTATGATAACTAAACATTAACGTTGCGGCTCATGGGATTAATCTTAATTTACCTCAATGTGTTTGGATGGGGAGTTTTTGAAAGCTTCAGTAGCTTTGGGTTAGCATAAGAGGCACTTCATCCGGTACGAAGAATCTTTCACTTCAACATAAGAAAACATTTCTCGCAAATGGCCACAGGTGTTGTCTTCGTCACACCGTCGTTTGCTGCAGGAGTAGCAGGTGCTTCCATTCCTGCTTCCATCATGGATTCAGTCATCGTAGAGTCATGTAGTCGCTCGCTAGCTAGCATCCTGGGCATCACTGGGACTCTGTGTCTGTGTTCCACCACAGTCCCTGATGTTGGATCATGATTCATTTTTATTCTACAGATAGATTTGATTTTGTAGCGAGTAACGAAGGTTTCAGGGGAAACGTATCGGAGTCAAAGTATCAGTTTTCTTTGCAAAATGTAGTGAAGTAAAAGTAAAAGTCAACAGAAATATAAATCGTCAAGTACAGATGTACAAAAAAACAACGCAAGTACAGTAACGTTACTGTACACCACTGACTTTTCCAAATAGTTTCCGATGACGGCCTTTCAGATGTGTAACGAACCATCAGTTTGGGGTTTACTTGGGTTGTGTGAGAAGTTGTTCTATGACCATCGTCCATTACAATTTTAATTCTTAAAGAACACATAAAAAATTTTTCCAAACAGATGTGTAATTTACCCCAACTGAAGATGCTGGCTCGATTAACCCTAACCAAAGGGGGAAACTTCAGAAAACAATAACGATAATATTCTGTAAAAAACCTGCTCTAATTGTCACATTCCGGTCTCTTCCCGCTCAGGAAACAATAAATACGTAATCAATCAAACTGCATCACATCAGAACACTGACTGAGCCTCATGACACCGTCGATAGAAACACAATATCTGTGACACACTGACAGACATGTGAAGACCAGACAAACACACACATACACAGACCTCATCTGCAACCCTATCTTGCCTCCACCTGGTTCATCAGATGTGTGTGTATGTGTGTGTGTGTGTGTGTGTGTGTGTGTGTGTGTGTGTGTGTGTGTGTGTGTGTGTGTGTGTGTGTGTGTGTGCTGGCTGTAGGTGGGCGGCTGTGCCTAGCCGCGGCCAGCTTTGAGAGGGTAATCCATCTCCATCACTTAAATGATTATCCCCATTAATCTGCTGTAAAGTAATAAAGTAAACACCATTCCCTCCTCCTCCTCCTCCTCCTCCTCCTCCTCCTCCTCTTCCTCCTCCTTCTCCTCTTCCTCCTCCGCTTCTGCTCTGGATGGAGGTTCATTAAGTCTTTAGTACATTAATACGTCTTCATGTCCCCCTACCGTTACTATCACCTGGTGCTTGGGGCCTCTTGAGGCCCCGGTAGAGATTCACTCTCAGTCTCTCCGTCTCTGTGCATGAGAAGGGGAGGAGAATGAAGTGTGTGTGTGTGTGTGTGTGTGTGTGTGTGTGTGTGTGTGTGTGTGTGTGTGTGTGTGTGTGTGTGTGTGTGTGTGTGTGTGTGTCTTTGTAAGTGTCACTGAGTCGGGGTGATGAGCTCAGTGGATTTAATTTTGCGACGCGGGACTCAGATGGCCCCGGCGGTCGCCACGGTAATTTGCCTGATCAGGTTAGAGAATCGTTGCTGTTGGTGATCAATCATCCGGGTTGTCACGGTGACTGGGGGCCCGGGCGGCATGGAGCCGCGTGTAATTGCCGCTAGATTGATGTGGCCGTGTTTCCCTCGCATGTCGAACAAAAGTTTGGTCAATTAAAGGTTGTTCAACTTACAGCCTCTGCCACACACACACACACACACACACACACACACACACACACACACACACACACACACACACAGACGTACGTCTTGTTCCTTGTCACCACCTTTGGCGTCTTTTTATGTCATTGTCATTCTCCCACCCAGGGACAGCAAGTGTGTGTTGCCAGTTCCTAGTGCGTGTGTGTGTGTGTGTGTGTGTGTGTGTGTGTGTGTGTGTGTGTGTGTGTGTGTGTGTGTGTGTGTGTGTGTGAGAGAGAGAGAGAGACAATGATGGGACAGTGAGGCAGGAGGAGGTCTGGACTGTTTTAAACTCTGACACTGTTTATGTTGTTGAGTGTTGCCGTGCTGCCCCTACTTATTACTGACTCAAACAAATCATAATTCTATCACACACTCATACACACACCTATATTCACACATGCACACACACACGGTTAGTAGGACAGTTGGAGGTTTATGCCTCACATTAATCATGAAAGCTCAGCATTGCGTAATTACTTTTTAAAGTGGTCATTAGTCATGTGACACAGTTATCATAGAGCAATAAAAAAAGTCACATACCTGTATAACAGCCCCTACATATTATACACTAATCCTGTAAGGTACATCCTATCGTGTTCTTAAAGTGTTCAGAGCTACGCTACTATGGAGCCCACACTGTCACTAACTGCACTCCCTGAATAGATATTCAAATTTGGGAAAAGACATTTCAGAGCAAAGCAGACAAAAGGGTTGACCATATGCATTTGAAGGATATATATGGAGGATGTGAAAGCAGCTAAAGTGTAAAAGTGACCCATCGCGTCAGCTGGCGACCGAGACAGAAGACAAGGAAATTAAGGAACAGTGTTCCAGTAAAGCTGGGAGGACTTTGTTCACTTTTACAATCATTAAAAAGCAAAAGCAGCATGTGTATACATGCAGTATACCTTAGTGAAGCGCTAACGCTAGTTAATGAATGTGCTAACATACTCGGCTAATGCTAGCTTCACAGGGTTTTACATAGAAATGCCACATTTAGATTTGTGTATGTTTATTTCTTAGTGATTCTGGCAATTGTTCAATGTGCCAGTTGTGACCAGGGTACACAGTGGCACAGGGCTAAAAAATAAAAAGTTGTATCCACCACCACGTCACCAGAAGCTTTAGCTTGTGTTGTGTGAACCAGTGGACACGATGGTGCTGGGGGAATGGCACGCCAGTGAGGGAAAGTCACCACCATTGCAATGTCTACTTGCCTGTCCTCCTCTTTTCCTCTCCAGAAGTCTGTACACTTGACATGGTGAAGGTATTGCTGGGTGAGATACACACAAGTTTGGTGAATCACATGCGATGGCCTTCATGGATTAAGTTTCAAATCGCCCAGTGGGATGAGACATTACAGACATCCTCTGTAGTTCATTCCCATTATAATATGCCAAGTAGGGGAAGGAAGTATTTTCCAGTTGCGTATATACCTGAGAGGTGACGATATTAGTCCTGGGATCTGGTCTGATTTTTATAAATATAAATTATACTGAGTCCTCTGGGTGAAAGTCTGTGTTTGTCCAGCCTGTACAAACTCTTTATGATATGCAAGTTGTTTTTACTGTCAGTGGAAAGCTTGGTGTGTCGGTATCAATCGGCGAGGGCCTCTGATGGAGCGTCGGTCTTTAGCTGTGGATTTATATTTTTGAGAACAAATTTTGCCCTTACATTCTAGAAAAGCGCGCAGTTGCCGTCAAGCAAAGTTTCGGGGATCTTTTGGCCGAATTGCGCAACGGCTTTTGTAAACAGCTTGTTTTGTGTTAGGCTTTCCAAAATCGGTCCATTAAGCTCCGGTCATTTATTTGAACCCTACATTTGTGTACTGAACGTTCTTAAACTGATCTTTACTCCCTGAGAACCCTCTGGAAGTCCTCTCAAGGAGCCCTGCCGGTTTCTGGTCTTCACTATGGAAACGTCTGTCACAGAGACAAAAAAAGACATACATGGGTTTAGAGCGTACTTTCCAGGACAAGGTCGAGGGTTAGAAGCTATCATAACTCCTGGGTGAGTGTGTTTCTGCAGCTTCCTGGGGCCGGTCGGAAGCTCTTGACTGCTTGCCTCTCAGGCCTGTCACGCTCACAGATATTTATGAGCTGGAAAGCACAGAGTTCACACACTCAGCTAGCCAAAGTGATGCTGGTCTGTAAATACATAATAGGGCAAAATGCGGTGTGGCCCCTAACTCTGCTGCTTAGGGCCCAACATGCAGCATTTACCTGGGCTGAATGTGTGAGATGGCTTAAAGGAAAACCAGCGGTCAACAGATCACTGACAGCTAACATCTGGTTTGGTACATATTGTTTGTGACTTTTCAAAGATCCCATTCTCTATGTACCGTTTTGGTCGCTGTCATTCAATGTGTTTGTCTTCAGCTTTTACTGAAGAGAATAAGGTGAAGCCCTGGACCCAAAACTAGCAGATACCAGCCGCTGCACAGCAGGCTGAACACAAGGTTGGCTTAAAAAAAGTATCTTGCTTGTATCTTCAGTTGGTTTTACGTAAAAAATAAATAAATATATATATATATATATATATATATATATACCTTTCCTATTATCAGGCCTATTTACTGTACATCAGCATGTTATGCTGTAAAAAATACGCAAAGCCTTCAATATATTTTTCATATATCCTAATTGCACACTTGCTATAATAAATGTTTACTTTGTTAAAGGGTAGCACAATAGTGAGAAGAGGTTCACAAAAAGTTCTGAGTTTGTTTCCGCAAAGCAGTGAATGATATTTAGATAAAATATGAAAATAAATAATAATTCTTGAATCAGCACTCAGAGCACAGGTACCACTGCATAATCATTTTTGAATCAGCACTCCACATTAAAGCTGCTATCTTCATGGCACGTATACAGAATTAATGCTGAAGAGAGTTTGTAGGCCGAAAATACAAAATATTAATGGTGGCTAAAAAAGCTCAGCAGAGCTGCAAAGTTCACTTTTTCAAAACTCAGTCAAGTCAATGTGGATTAAACTGTGATCACTTTTCTCACCTTGACATTTAATGAACACATCTTTCAAAACGCATGAACTGTTGTTCTCACTCAACCACCAGCAAACTCTGTGTTTACGCTCCACTTTGCACAGACTATTGAAACAACTGTTATACGAACGTTGGAAAGCTCAGGTTGCCTCATCCAGGCTCGTACTCATACCTCTGAAGAGTAATGCCCTGGAATGTTTGAGCAACCAACATAATCGTGAACTTGGACATTATGGGATGCCGCTCAGGAAGTCAGGTG
>NC_136602.1:25912440-25937440 GCF_910589615.1 Taurulus bubalis | reverse complement strand
TCCCAAATGAATCTACCTGAATCAGAAACAAAATTTCTCGAATCAGAATTTTAAAATAAAACTTTGGGATTTGCATTAATACATATTCAATCGCAAATCGATTTTACTTCCATTAAAATATCTTTTAATTGCAGCGTGGAAAGTCTACTTTCAAGCCAATTATGTTTGATTGCATAATAGAGACACAACATAAATGCTTTAAGGTCCTGGTGGGTTGTTCTGAATTCATCAAGACAACAGTTAAACATGGAGTTTGCTTGAAACTGCAAGTGGAAAGTAGGTGAAATTAGGAATAATGGCAAATGTCTTTTGTAAAAACCTGTTTCAACTAAAGGCTTCGTTCTCTCTGCATGGGGTAGATGAAATAGATAAATTATTTCAGGATTTCTGGTATCTTTATGGAAGTTTTATGGAAGTTGCTCATGTGATGGCGCTCCCATTCTAGGCCGGCATTTAGAGTTCAGTCAGTTTGATGAACGCCAACATGGAACGTCCTTACTGGAAATTCACACAGCAGCCATCTCTAATCCCACATGAGAGATCACAGTGAAAGCACATCTCTTCGTTAAAAAGGTCCATCTTCCACTCTCAAAGATCTCAACGCTGGAGCCAAGCATCAAGCATTCCCGGTTTCCTCCCATCAGCCTCTCAATCTGTTCTCCTCAAGAGGTCAAAGACACTGAACCTGACTGGCTGGAGGCCTTATATGGGAAAGTATAGCAAGCTGTGGGTGAGAGGGTCGGTTACTGGAAGTGCTGGTTTGCGGCAAAAACATAGTTTTTTCGTGAGCTGGTAAATTTTTTGATTTTGGACTGTTTTGCTTCCATAACATGTCTTCTTTCAGACTAGTGGAAAAACAACATCCAACCCACATTATTTAACTACCTTGTCTATTTGTGTCTCTTTACCTTAAATACCTTAAATTCACCAACGGTTACATCAGGTAATGCCTCATTTATATATTTACATTTTAAACATAACATTTCAGAATCTAATACTAAAAACAATTGTCTTAATGTAAGTAAACAGTTGGGGATATTTCATGGTGATATCAATTAGTTGGTGTTTTTTTAAAAAGTGTCTTCAAAAAGTGTGTAAGTTTACAAAACATATCTCCAAAGGCTATTTTCTCGATATGAGTTTTTTCTCAGATTCTGAGCAGGTATTTCCATAACAATACAGTCAACATGAAACTGTTTCCTCTGTAAAAACCTTAAACTCTAATGTGTGAACAAAAAGAGACAAGAATATAGAACCTAATATTCAGATTTATGTTCTGGAAATGTATGCAAATCAGCTAACACTTCATTTGCATATTTATACATAAATTACCAGAAAACTTGTTACAAAAAAATATATTGTCTTAATGTATGTAATCAACTAGGGAAATTCCATGGTGATAGCTATCAGTTAAATTGTTTACCTTATTGATAAACATATCTAAAATCATACATCTCAAGGTCATGTCGTTCATCTTAACATTATTGTAATTAACCTTTTTTTTAACATTACTGCAACTGACCAGATTTGTTTTGAGAGTTTAATACTTTAAACGTCTTTTTTAACAATGATGGTCAAATGATATACAATAATGTTAGGGTATTAAAAAACACCTTGTAAGTTACCTTTAATAAATCTTTTTATTATCTTAGCATCTTTTGGTAGTAGCCTTTTTGTCCGTGACAAAAGGGATAGTCAAATGTGAATCTTTTATTTTCCTAGTTCCGGATTTAACCTCTACTATATATAGATTTACACATGGGCTGAGGTTGGTTGATCTGCTGACAGAGCGGTTCATATATAGGTGTAGCTGGGACCTGCTTCACATTTAAATACTGCAGCAATATACACATTAAAAAAAAATAACTTTCGCCCAGTTTTGAATGACTTTCCCGAAGCTTCTCTGGTCCCCGGTGCATTCGGGACAGTTGTCTGCTTTTGCTTTCTCGTTGACCCACTCTTTCTCTTTCACTCTCTCTGTCTCTTCATTCTCTGACTGGCTTCCATCAATCACACGAAAATGGGATTTTCTGGAAGTCCCTGACATTCGGATGATAAGTGCGCTGATAGGGAGCTGTCAATCACGCGGCAGGAAGGAAAACAGCAGTCCTTCGCCTCGGAGGAGAAGAAGACTGTCACAGTGCCGGTGTTTTCCACATGAGACGGTGGACACGTGGGTAAAAATGTCAAGTGGAAAAGAGAAGGGGAGATAGACAGAGGGAGAGAGGGAGAGAGAGAGAGGGAGAGAGAGAGAGAGCACCCAGTAGACTATACATGGCAGCTTCTTGAAGAGCCCACACACCCAGAGACCTACTGGAATATTTCTAACTGAAGCCAGGTTTCAGTCAACAGGCCTGAATGGTCAAGACCAACATTTGACTTATTTCTAGCTGCCATGCCAGGGCTAAACTTAGAAATAATAAACATGGTACAGCAGCATTAATATAGTTTCAATATGTATTGTGCTAGTTTATTATTCCAACATATTATTAACGATTTGTATGATATCTTACGAAAAGGTTACTTTCCAGCAACACGTGTCAATTTCAACAGGAAACAACTTAGTTAGGTTTTGGCTACAAAAAGACGTGGTTAGGTTGAGGAACAGATCGCTGTTTAGGTTAAAATAACTCTGAAAGTGACGTTACTTTTACAGAAGTGACAAATACATCACACTGCAGCAGTCTGGGTGAAGGCCAGGATTCTAGTTTGACCAGGCCTCCCTGAAATATACCATTTCATTTGTGTAGGTATAGCTCTGAACGCTGTATGAGAACAGCCTGAATGTTCACATCTATTGGTTTAATAATAATAATGAAAAAGTGTAAGCCAAAGGCTCTCTAAGCATGAAAATACTAAATGTTTTTTTATTGCTTTATATCTCGTCTTTGCCTTGGAATATAGGCTGCATTCTGTCAGTGTTAGCAGCGTTGTAGTTAGCTTAGCATGCTAATTAATTTAGCTAATTTTGACGCTGGACAACGTGTGTGGTCTGTATACTTCTTCATTTATGAATATGTGTATAACATTCAATATAATTTTCTGGAAGACCTAGAATTTATTTTGCATTATTTACAACTTACAAGACCGTTTTTGTTGTTAGTTATTTAGAAGGTGCGCGTACCTTTAACGACAGGTTCAAGGTTCATTCAGTCAGGGCTAGCAAGCATTCACACTGACACCTGCCCTATGTTAAAACAACAAGAGGGATGTGTGGGTCGGGCTGTGTTGTTTAAAGCTGCGGTCCACAACCTTTTTTGCGCCACGGACCAGTTTCTTGCAAGACAATATTTTTACGGACCGGCCTTCACGGTGTGGGCGATAAATATGACGTGATGAATATGATGTAATAAAAGGATACGACGGGCATAAAAACTAATATAAAGTGCATAAAAATACAACTCACCATTAGGACGAATTCGTGGGAGCCCTGAGCTGGTTTCTCTCCAAGGAGCCGGTCCCATCTTGGGGTGATGGGAGACAACGACACCCGAAGTGTGCTCTTTATGTCCAGTCTACTCCGTAACTTAGTTTTGGTCGCTGTCCCTGCAGAAAACCCCGCTTCACAAAGATAGGATGTTGGAAATGGAAGCAGGGTGTTCAGTGCTTTTTTGGCGATCTCGGGATATTCCGATTTGATTTGAATCCAGAACATCGGCAGTGTGTGAAATGTACTTTTAAGGCCACCGTCATTTGCAAAATCCAGCAGTTAATCTTCTGCTGGCACGGACAGGCTGGATTCACCGGGTTTGTTCGCCAATGGGTGGCGGATCCATTCTTTTGCAGTTTGTGGGTCTTTTGAGGTTGGGAAGTGCCGCTCAAACTCTACACAAAGACAGGTGATCGTGCACCAGCTGGGAGAATGATGGCTCAGTCTCAGTCTCTTCCAAAATCCCTGACAATGTTTGAAACATGTCAAATGTCCCCCTGTTCACTCGCCGTCCCCAGAATTCAAGTTTGGCTTTGAATGCAGCGACTTTATCAGCCAACTTGAATACAGTTGTCGTTTCCCCCTGAAGTGACAGATTGAGTTCATTGAGCTGGTTGAATATGTTGCATAGGTAAGCAAGTTTTAAGACCCATTCCTTGTCACTGAAATGTGCTGCCAGTGGTGACTCTCCATCAGTTGTCATCAATGTCTCTGCTATGTTCTCAATTCGCCTCGTGACGCTGTTAGCCGAAAGAGGAACCTGTGCTATCTTTTTAACTGCAGCCTTCCTAGAAGTTCACGGCAAATGTCCTTAGCAGCTGGCCGAATCAATTCTTCACCAATAGTAAAATGTTTCTTCGCCTTAGCAATACGGTGGACCATCAGTAATTGCGTCTGTCCTTCTTGTTCACGTTTTTTTTCTTTCAAAAAACTCCAAAGGCTTGTCTTTAAATGCAGGGTGCTTGGTCTCCATGTGCCGAAGCTGTTTTGAAGGCTGCATTGCCTCGTTTGCTAGCCTGTTGCCACATATTATGCAGAGCAGGTTCGGCGAGTGAGAATCGCCTGCAGCAATACACCCGGACTTTAAGTATGACTCCTGATAATGTCTTTTGAACGCAGCTTTGTTTTTCTTGGACGTCGTAGGCTTTTCTTCTTCTTCTGCCTCCTCATTGGGCCTTTTCCCCTTGCCTTTTGTTTTACTCATTTTCGCTAGCTTGTGTGTTCGCTAGCTTGTGTCAAGAGGTTACGTAATGGCGTTACAAGAGGCTCAGATGCACAGACGCATGTATCCGGTCATTTTTCAAATTAAAACATATTTCCGACCTTGATAATAAATATAATATTTTTTTCAATCTTTCTGTGTGGCCCGGTACCAACCAACCCGGCCCGGGGTTTGGGGGTCGCTGGTTCAAGGGGACAGCCCGGTCTCATTACCCAGCGGGTCACCTTTTTGTCAGTACTCTTGGCGTCTGATTCCAGTTTACCAAGACCAGTGGCTGGTGACATTTTTGGGGTGGGGAGCGCAGTTGGGCGGCGCGGTTTAAATAGCACTCAATAACACCGGAAGTGGCACCCCTCATTACACTGGCACCGTCATATGCCTGGCAGATAAGTTTACTTTTCTGCTCACCTGGGAGGATGGCAGCAAGGCGTTCTTTTAATGCCACGGCAATGGTCTCTGCTGTAGCTGAATGCAGAGGGATGAATCAAAGAATCTTTCCTCCACATTAGCAGCATTGATGTAGCGAAGCACAAGCACAAGTTGGGTTTGTGTGCTAATGTCCATGGTCTCATCTGCTTGGATCGATAGAAATTCGCTGCTTTGAACTTCACTTATGGTCTGTTCCCTCACAACAGACATCATACAGTCAAGAAGCTCATTCTGGACTGTTTTGGATGTTCCCTTAAACACAGTCGCACTCGGAGATGCTCTTTCAGTGCACTGTCAAGTGAGGCAACGAAGTCCACCAAGCCACGGAATATCCCTGGGTTATCAGAGCTCTCGCTCTCATCAGGACCATGCAGGGCCAACTCAAATGCATCACAGAACTTCACACAGTCCATTATTCCAAACAGGCTTAGCTTCATGCTGTTAGCTAGATGGCTGCGGCAAGATTCGTGCTTCTTACACTTCTCGGTGAAGTGCTTTAGATCCCTCATCCCCGTTGTAGTCCAGAGTGTTTCAGTCCCAGGACTTTGGAACAACAGACAGGGGAAACAAAAACGCATTACTCACTTAGCATCCAGCTAACCAGCTCCGGTTAGCATATCGGCTCGAGGAGAAGCTCCGGGTGTACGTCCTCAGTGCTTTGCTGCTGAATTTTTTAATCCGGACGTTCGGGTCCCAACTCTTTCAGCCTCTTCTTGTCAACATCTGATTGTCGGATGAAAGGTGTTTCGCGTAGAGATGTCACAGAGTTTTCAGTCGCCATACTAACTTTTGTGCACCCGAAGATTCTCGTTTCATCCGCCAATGAGAAGCTGTCCTTGCCGTAACGCCCCTGAAATGTTTGCTCGTTTCCATAGACTTCCATTTGGCCGGCGCCCCGAGAGGGGAGGGGCTTTCCTCAGTGATGATGAACGGCAATATATTATATTTAGTCACATTTAACTGGTTTTAAGTGGTTGTTGACAGGGGCTTACGGTCTCCCACACACATTTAGCGCGTCAACACGGTATATTTCTTATTTAAATTATTTGGTATATAATGTTTTTTGACAATAAATATAATTTTTTTTTTTACTTCTTTTTTTTTTCATCGCAAAATTTTAAGAGGGACGGCGCCCTAGTGCCCTCTATTGACGCACCGCCACTGACCAAGACACCCTTTAGCATCTGTATGAGACGCACCCGGCTTTCAACTGACTCCAATGTAAACTCATCCACACCATTAGACGGTCAAAGCAAGTGACATACCGTAAAAGTCGGGTTACAAGCCGTTCCTACCTCCGGTCAGTGTCCCTGCTGTAGCAAGCTAGGAGCCGCGCTAGCTAGCACTGCTCCTAGCTCCCCGCTGCTGCAACCGGCCGCTGCTGCTGCTACTGCTGCTACTGCCCGCGTCCCCTCTGCCCAAGTCGGGTGTCGAGCCTGGTCCTGCTACCTTAGGTGGTTTTCGGGGAGCGAGTGGAAGTTAGCGGGGAAGTAACGGAGCGCTAGCAGGATCCCCAGCTGGCTACAGCGGGGAGCTAACGGGGACACTGACCGAAGGTAGTAGCGGCTTGTAACCCGACTTATACAGTAGTTTAAAGAGGCAAAAAGTCTGCTTAGGCAGGAGGTCGGGGTGGAGGGGTTGGGTCAAAGAAACATGGACTTTCAATCAGGAGATCGCTCGTCATGTCCAGTGTCAAACCAAAAGTCAGCGCAATGACGTAACAAATGTAACTACTTTCCATAACGAACATACATATTTTAACCCAAACCACAATGTCTTCCTCAGACTAACCAAGAACCTATACAAGTAATCCTAAAAACTAAGTAAACCTACGTTGGGGGTTTGTTTTGAATAGACACCACGCATGTTACAAACTGTAACTGACACACCATCCCTGACTTATGCTAGAGGGGACCGTTTGTAGTTTATAGCCACTGACCAAGCGTCAGTACTTGACTTGAGAATATCTTATATGTCACACAGCAAATGATAAAGTCATTTGTGAACTGGATGTAGTGAGAATATGTGTTTCAATTTTTTGAGGTTACGAATTGCTCTGTCAATGATTGTTTCACACTTTGATGTCAATGGCAAAGCCCTCAAGAGCCTTTTCCCCCACTTGTCCAAAGCATTTGAAAGTGCTTGAGACAAAATAAGGAGTATTTACCTCCTCACATTTCTCACTGATTTGACACCAAAGGATGGTGAAGTCTGACAACTGCCCACTAATTGCCTGCAAGAGACAACCAAAGCAGCCTGTTCCCCTGACAACATGACCGCGCATGTGTGTGTAGGGGGGTGGGGTGTTTCCTCGAGCTTTGGGGCTCTGTGGAGTCGATACAATGCAGGTTCCCTTCGGTGGCTGCCGTTTTCCTGTGTTACTAAACAAACAGGAAGATCATTCTCTTATCGCCGCGTCTCAGTACCTCAAACTGTTATTTCAGACCTGACGGATAGATACTTTATTAACTTCTGTCAGTCTCAAATACAGCACATCCAACACTCTCATACGCATAAGTCTGGATCATGGCGACGTCCAAAAAAAACATAATGGAAACGGACAAAAAACCAAGATGGCAATGGACAAAAACCAAGATGGCGGCCAGCAAAATACCATGATCGCGACAGCTAAAATGCCGACCAATGGGTGGCATCACGGTGCCGACGTCCACTTCATTTGAACATGCATTTAGCACTGACTGACCAGCTTCTGCTCTGCTCCTGTACACCAGTCAGTCTTATGTCAAAAAGGACTGACTGCTGTCTGTGAGTTGATGTGGCGTTCTTTTTGCGATTTCCTAAAATATTAGATAAGAGTTATGACTTTTAAACACATCATACTTCACCATTTCAGTTTACTGTTGTAGTTTTTATTGGGATGAGTAAACAGCTATTCATTTACACATCAACATACTGTGTAATTCCAGATATATGAAAATCGCCAAATCCTACCTTTATATTTATAGTTTTATCATTCACTCTATTTAAGTATGATAACAGTTGATGCTGTAACTGTGAATCGTTGCATGCCGTTAAGAGACTAGCTAAACGAACAGTGGGAAAGTGCATAGTCCATGATGAAAACCTTTTATTTATGAGACGACTCCACCAAGTCGCCAGACTCTAATTTGGCCAAAGGTTAGCGAAAGCTCACCTTGCATTGAAAGAAAAGCTGATGGAGCCGGCACCAGTGAGTTCCAGGTCAAGGGTCAAGGACTCAGGTAGACCCCACACTGTCCCACCCACACACACTCACAGGCACACACACACACACACATAACAGGGGAAAAGAGACATAACAGGAGCTGCATCACCAGCCTGGTCTCGTTAAGTCAAGTCTTGTGTCATCGCTCGGAATGTTTTGCTTTTCTCGTGTCATTTAACGCGAACAACACATGAAGTTCACCCAGGAAACCGTTGTTTGTGTCACTGTGAAACCACACTTTGGGTTCTTAACCCTGATCTTTTCCTAAACTTAACCAAGTAGCTTTTTTATTTTTTATTCCACCACATTTTTAAAACCGCGACCATGTGATAAGTTGGGGATGAGAACGACGTTGAATGACGCACAAGAAGTTTAAATATTTTGAATCGAGAGGCAAAAATATAATATAATAACTATGTTTTCATCCGTGCACAATCACCTGAAACTAAGAACCTCTGTGTTTTGTTAGTTTACAATGAGTCCTTCATGTCTGCATCGGACGTCCGCCAACAGACAAACAAAACACCAGTGACTTACTGTATCGCACAAGTCAAGTATACGGCCAACATCAAAGATGAAAGAGATGAAAAAGAACTTTGATGATTAACTACGCCAAGAAAGATTGGCGATGGAACCCTGTTGTCTTGAATTTAATATGCTGTATGATGTTGGCATGATTCCATGTGATCTACAATCTACTCAGGTGGCAGTTTATTATACGAGCTGAAACTAACACAGAGCTTACTTTGACTTTGAGACATGAGACTGCAGTTTTCATCCCCGAACCCTTTGCACTAGGAACCTCTTTTGGGTCTTTTAGTTCGGAGTACTTGTTGTTTGTGAGAGATCTGATATTCCGTTTTAGTTGAAAGTGTTTTAAAGTGCCGATCTTTAAGCTACTTTTGGAGATTGTAACTGTAATGCTGACACATACTGTACTATCAGTAAGGGCAGTTGAAATATTACTTCTTAATAAAACACAATAAAGTTTAAGAGCAGCACATATTACAGCCACCGATGACTACAATGTTGAGTCAACACCTCTAGGGAAACACAAACAAATGGATTTATTGCAGGACTGGCAGCTTTCGGTCAGGCTAATAAAATAACTATGTTTGTTGTCCACAGCAATCAGAAAAAAATACATCAGCCGGACACATTTTGAAGCACATTTTGAAAGTAAAATATTTGAGAAGCATGATGTTGAAAAACCTGTAAATGCTGATTTTAGAGAAACCCAAACCGTGTTTGTATCAGGCAGTAGTTTAATTCTGCTGTAAAGTTGGATATTTCATGAACAGGGAGGATCTACTGAGATCTACTCGCTTTTGGAGCGAGCCTCAAGTGGCCATTTTTAGGAACTACAATTTTCTTGGCACTTCTGCATTGTCTTGATTGATTTCTCGGCATTAGATGTTGTGGCTCTATAACATTTTTTTTTTTTAATCCACTGGACCTACATCTGTTTTTTTGAGAATGCGTTGTAGATTTAAATTAAACTCTCTTTTTTCCAGTATCATTTTTATTTCCAGTATCATTTTTATTCCCAGTGTCATTTTTTCCCCTGTAATTAAAATGTTGAACCTCTGGAAGAACATGTGCACAAAATGTGAGCATACAGTGATAGCCAGCAGCCTGCTATAGAGAACATGTTTGAAAGAGGTGGTGACTTTTACATGAAGGTGACGAGGTGTTTTGTCAGACATAAGACGGACATAATATGGAAAACACAAAATACATTTGATGGTGTTGAATTTCTGGGGGTAAATATCCTCACAAGAGAGACTTGAAAAAAGCTGGTAGGGAAGTGAAAAACAGCTTTATGAATTATGAGGACCTCATTTAAGACATGTCCAATCTGTGATGCACAAAAACATTACTTTTTTACCTAAATGTATAAGTGATTACCACTGCATGTAATAATTGTACCCATTTTTTATCGGGATGACGTCATGAATCGCGATGATGTTTTACCAGGACATCCCACCATCCCATAGACTCGTTGCATGCCATCAGACTGATAAATATAGCAATGAGGGCGCCCCAGTTGAGGCTGAGCTCTGATGGGCCGTGGCAGCCTCGGCCACTGGGATCACTCCGGAGGAGAAATCAATACGTGTCTCCTTTTGGAGTGAGGAGGTTTATTTATTTTCCTCCTTTTTTTGTCTTTTTTTACTCCCGCAAACCACCGGGACGCTGCAGCCCTGAGATGAAGATGTCGCTCGATAATGAGTTTAAAAAGTGGCCAGTGTTACAGGGCTGATATAGCCTGTCTGAATACTGCGAAAAGATCCATTCTAGCAAATAATTTAACATTAAGGAATAGCAAAAGTTTATATTGTGTTTTACCACTGCGGTTATGTGCAGTTTCAACGAAATAAATTGAATATTGTGTGTATTGTTTGTGTATTTTAAGAGTAATCTCTGACTGTATTCCATTGTCATCTGATAATAAATAAAACAGCATTAATCCACTATTCGTAATGTCGCCGTGTCTCGGTCCCTGATGGGCATTATTGGTCCAAGTCTGGACGGTAAAGATGCGGATAGGCTGCCGGTGGCATTACCACGTGATGCCGGTCAACTGGCCAATGAGAGGGCTCGAGGCGGATCAAATATTAATGCAGTTATGCCCTCGCGTTAAGTAATTAAGTCCCAGTGGCTTTCAGAGGGAAGGGGAGGAAAATCAATGGGCCACATTGGTTACATGTTTTTCTTTTAATTGTTGTGGAGTTGGTGAACCGGCGGAATAGTCGTTAATAAAGCGCCGTTACGCAGAACGCGCTCGTTATTTATGATATACTATTAAACGCAGTTGCTTCCATTTATTCTGGCGGAATGAACTCCCGCTGCATATATTATTATTAATATTTGTTATGAATGCAAGCTAATGGCAAATAATGACCTACCATTTATCTGTAGTATTAAAATCCCACTTTAACTCAGGGGTTTCCGATACTTTTAGTCCTGGATACAATAAATAAATAAAAATGCATATATATATTTATATTTATATATATATATATATATATATATATATATATATATATATATATATATATATATATATATATTGCAGCAGCAGCAGCTCTGTTCTGTTCCCAGAAACAAATTAGGACGCATCCGCGTTGCAGCCATGTCATCACTCTGAACATGAATTAATAATGACGTCGGCTCCATAACAATAAACGAGTCGCTCGCATCACATCAATCATCTTCCGGTGATTTATACCGTAGGATGGGGTCAATTTATTAGGGTCCGCGAAATTCTGCAGAATGGATCGAAACAAACAAAAAAAGACTTTTAGATTTGAAATGATAAACTATGGAGTGTTTTGCTTGAGACGGTCTTTATTTGCTTCGGCTGAATTATGATAATGACGTCATCTGAACGAATGCCTTATCAGAGCGATATTTTATTATATTTAATTTATTTATTTTCATTTAATCTTTATTTTATTTTCAATGTATTCCTTATTATTATTATTATTATTATTTTGTTATTTACATTTTATTATTATAGAGAATCATGAATGTAAACACTGTGCATCTGAATGACCGAATATAATGCAAAAATAAATATTGGATTTTACTCTGTGACTTACATCCAACATCAAAGACTACATTGTTTGATTGTGATTCATTCACAACAATGTACACAAAAAAGAGGAAATAAATGGTCGCAAAAATGTATACAATATTGTCAATGGGACGAAAAGCTCTGTTTGGATAATTTAATAAAATGTTGTCAAAGAGCGGATGGGAGCGCTCGTTTTATTCAAGGTTCCAGCTGAACTAAAGCTGGAGAATAAAATAAAGTCCCGTTGACATTAGCGCGTGAGTGTGTGTGAATGAGATGATACTTATTATTGATCTGGTCCAGCTGTTAATCACTGTTTTATGAACTGTGCCGTAGAGCTCACACTCTTTAGCCAATCCGGTTCCAGGGCCTAAAAATTGGGTCTTAATCTCGCGCTGTCTATTTGGCACTTTGATTGATGTCCTCGCGCGGTAGAAGAGGGAGTGTGTGTGTGCGCGTGTGTATGTGTGTGTGTGTCGGGGGCGGAGGACAAACAGTCCAGCCTCGCGCTCCTGCCTTCAGACGCACACACGCGCGCCCGCACTCCGCACAGATAACGTCCGCAGCGCGAGCGGAAGGAGCCCCAGTCCGCGCAGCAGAGTCCCGGGGAGCGGCGCGCGGAGCGACCCTCTGTCCCTCGCGCCGGCGCTGGGGGGGCGGGGTGGGGGTGGGGGGCGGCTCGCGGAAGGCCATGGACCACCTAGGGGTGCTGGGGGCGCATCTGCAGCAGCACGCGCACGTGGAGCCCATCAGCTTCGGCATCGACCAGATCCTCAGCAACGTGGAGCAGAGCTGCATGATGGGCGCGAGGATGCACGAGCCAGACTACGGGCACGCGGCCTACAGCTGCGGCGCGAGCGGCGGCGGCAACGGCGGCGGGAACGGCGGCGGCGGCGGCGGCTACACGTACGGCAACGCCGGATACAACGGCACCGGCGGCTCGTGCGGGATGGCCGCGCTCGGCGGGGCTTATCACATGAACATGGGCGTAAACGCGAACGGGACTAACGTGAGCTCCGCCGGGGTCATCCGCGTGCCCGCGCACCGGCCGCTGAGCTGCGGGAGCTCCTGCGGGCCGCCGGGCAGCGGGAGCGCCAACATGAGCGCGCTCACGTTCCCCTGGATGGAGAGCAACCGGCGCTACACCAAAGACCGGTTCACAGGTAATGGCATATTATATTATGGGATGTGATGTATTTCAATGTTAGTCCAATAAATACTGTAATAAAATACAATACAATAAAGTGACATATAATACATGTATATATATATATATATATATATATATATATATATATATATATATATATATATATATATATATATATATATATATACTCTAATATAATGTTATATATTGGATTATTTAAAAGACAAAACAATATGTGTTGAAAATGCAACTGAAGCCTCTTTTTTGATATAAATCATCTTTAGCAAAGCCGATATTACTAATGACCTTATTATAATTAAATTATAGCCCATAATAAATGTGTGTGTGTGTATGTGCATGTCGTTAGGGAATCAGTGATTAATGACTCAATACAAGTTATTATTATAGTCATTATAAGACTCACACATGTTCTATACATCAAAATGTGGGGGAGCTCGTGACACGTTGCACAATCTCTATTTATGTTTTTCCTAAAAATAATAAGTTGAAAAAAACAACGGAAAAACGTTATTTGCTAAATTGTTTTAGTTTTTTTCTCGATGGCTAAGTGTATTGTTTATTTCATCTTTATTTATTATTCAGTACAAACAAAAACTCACCTTTATTAAGAAACTCCACATAAACCAAATCGCTATTGATGCTTTTAATTTGGTGGAAATGGTTATGTTTAAAGTCATTAAACTCAATGAATAGAATGAGTTCAATATGATTTAATGAGTGAGGGAACATGTAATGACACCATATTCCTGCTTATCTTTTCAAGCAGCACGATATTCAATACAGTGCTGCTTGTATTGAGATATTTGAGACTGAACTCTATCTTGAGTATTATTGTTATTGCTAATTTAACGTATAGACTTCCAGTATTCTTTAAGGGATCTGATATTTAATACATATTATGTATTGTCCTGACCTCATAAGCCATTATATCATGTGAAGCTGATCCAATATAAAATGTAAGCCTTTATGATTGTCTGACTTTATGTCCTAATAATCAAAGCATCAATTATTCTGATCAATTATTTCATCAAAGATTCACATGTATGCAGAAACAGGTTCATGTGTCTCTGGTTATGTTGTGGGTCGTTTTGATTATGGGTGTAATAAATAATGTTATGGTCAAATAAATACATATAATAATAATGTAATTAAATGCTATGATAACTTAGAAAAAATATATTAAATGACTACATTGAATTTGAAAATATAAATTGTTGTAAATTAAATTACAGGACAAATAGAACGTTCTGTAAACATTATTTAACACAAAGTCTGTCAGCGCTCTCTCACTTTCAAGTTGACCTAAATACCCTGTTTGACCCGTCCTGTCCCGTCTTTACTGACCTGTCCTGTTCTGAATGTTACTGTTCTGACAATACCTTTCCTTTCCCCTAATATCCTCCTGTCCTCTTCCGTCCTTTCCTTTCCTTTCCTGTCCTCTCCTGTCAATTCCTTTCCTTTTCTTTTACTTTACTCTCTCCTCTCTCCTCTATCCTGTAATTTCCTGTCCTGACCTGACTTGATCCATCTTGCACTCTCCTCTCCTCCCCGTCCTGACTTGTCCTCGCCTCCCTGTCCTCCCTGTCCTGTCCTGACTTCTCCTCTCCCATCCCCTCCTCTCTCCTCTCTCCTCTCTCCTCTCTCCTCCCTGTCCTGTCCCATCCTCTCCTCTCTCTCGTCCTGTCCTGACTTGTCCTGTCCTCCCTGTCCCGTCCTGACTTGTCCTCTCCTCTCTCGTCCCCGCCCAGTGTCCCTCTCCCCCCTGACGGTGACGCGTCGCGTGGGTCACCCCTACCAGAACCGGACGCCCCCGAAGAAGAAGAAGCCCCGGACGTCCTTCACGCGGCTGCAGATCTGCGAGCTGGAGAAGCGCTTCCACCGGCAGAAGTACCTGGCGTCGGCGGAGCGGGCCGCGCTCGCCAAGGCGCTGAAGATGACCGACGCCCAGGTCAAGACCTGGTTCCAGAACAGACGCACCAAATGGAGGTGAAGTCCCTTTTACATTGATCCATGCATTGGCCCTGCCTTCTGGAGGCCCTATAGGCTCCTACAGGGGCCCTCTTGTGGGCTGCAGGAGGCCCCTTCAGTCCCATAAGACTGGTTTCATAAGTCCCTTCCCTCATGGTTTCCTGACATGCTCTTATCTCACAGTTTAACACACTTTCACTCTAGGTCTTAACACAAATATTCACTTTGCTGCCACTTTATTAGACACCAGTCTAATGAAACCGCCCTGTTGATCCTGATTGGTGCGGCTCCTTATGTTCATGTTAAACTGTTATGAGTCCACCCTCACTGATATACATAAATACTAGAAGCAGCTGCTTTGTTGCAGCAGAGTTGACTGCATGAGTTTCAGCAACAGGCTGAATGCTGACTAAAGAATTCTTCAAATGGATATTTTCTGACGGTTATGAGGAGATGCTCTGCAGGAGAATGCAGTAAATACGTGTCAGTGAGAGGAATAGAAGCTCACACAGCTCTTGTTTCGGTGAGGCAGTAATAACCGTGCTGCTGTTTTTGTTTTTTAAAGGAGGAAAACTTGTTCACATAACTTCTATTTTCTGTAAATCATTTGTCAAAAAGTAATGTGCTGGAAGCAACAATTCAATGTGTTTTACTCATTTTGAGATTCAGGCTCATTTTGCTTCCATAACGTGTCTTCTCTCAGACTAGTGGAAGGAAAACATCCAGAATAGACATGTGGCTGTTTATTTGTGTATTTGTGTTTGAAGATTTATCCAAAACTCACCAATAGTTACTATTGGTACCTCATTTGCATATTTTATTATATTTCAGATAACTTGTAATTCAAAAAAAGAATTGTCTAAATGTGAATAATGAACTGGGGAAGTTTCATGGTGATAATTATTCGTTTATTCCCTGAAGAGCTTTCAAAATGTTTGTCCTTTGACAAAACATATCTTAAAAAGCTGTTTTCTCCAAATATGTTTTCTCTCAAAAATAATTCCAAACTTGTCAAACAAGAAATAATTGTCTCAAGCTAAGGATGTCTCATGGTGATATCTGTTATTAATGTGTTGACCTGCAGTGTTTCCCTTATAATCATGAATGATTCAGCATATCTAATAGATATATAATAGAAATCTTTTTTAAAGTGCAAATTTACATTCTAGTATAGTAAAAATAAAAGGCAATTATAAACGAGTCATGCTTTTAAAAAAAAAGGGCAATTTGACTTCATTTTCAATCGTTAAGAATAAACCATATATAAAACCATATAATAAAAAAGATATATTTTTATTTTGAGCACATAAACACACCCAGGGTACTGAATATGTATTTATGGAAATGTTACTACAAACAGTAGATTTTACATTTTTTAAGAAATAATCTGAGAAATTGAGTGACTGATTTTGAGAATATTTCAGTATTTATTCTCCGTATTCTTGAATTGATATTCATTTATATCGGTGTCATAGGTCCCGCCCCAGTGCACGCACACACACACACACACACACACACACACACACACACACACACACACACACACACACACACACACACACTCATCATGTCACATGATCAGATGGAGACTTGAAATTGTCAACATGAACATTTACCCATCATTATTGAATATCTAAATATGACACAACATTATTATTATTTTTCATATTTTACTTTATTTATTTTACAGTTATTATATAGTTTATGTAAAAAAATAATTTGGTTGTAGATTGATTATTTAACAAAAAAAGAATGGACATGTTTTCCTTTTTCAGGGAATATACAGGAAATGGTTCATTAATATTGATATAATTGTGTTTATTTCAGAGTGTTGTGTTTTAGCACAAACAAATATTACAATTATGAAATGTTGAATTTTCACAGTTATGATTTCGAAACAACACTAGTTACTCTTTTTTTTTAAACTTTGCCTGTCTTTCAATCTTATTTATTTATTAATGAAGCTTTGGGAATTATAATAATTAAATTCACAGATTATGAAAATCATTGAATCTGTCGAACTGAAATATAATAATCGGCTAATCGGTTTGTTTAAAACCAAAACATAAGAACACTAGATTTAACAGTGAGTTCAAAACATAGACTATAAGATTGTTATACTATTCTTCTTATAATTTCTTATATGTATTATATGTGTCGCTGTGCGCAGGCGCCAGACGGCGGAGGAGCGCGAGGCGGAGCGGCAGCAGGCCAACCGGATCCTCATGCAGCTGCAGCAGGAGGCCTTCCAGAAGACCATCAACCAGCCGCTGAGCCCGGACCCGCTGTGCCTGCAGAACAGCTCGCTGTTCGCTCTGCAGAACCTGCAGCCGTGGACCGAGAGCACCGGCAAGATGAGCAGCGTGTCGGCCTGCGAGTAGAGCCGCGCGCACGCAGCTCCAGACCCGGGCGGCATGCGCCGGGACCCGGCAGAGACACGCGCCGCGCAGGGGTCCTGGCTATCGGTCATCTTTCTGCTCTTCTTCCACGGACACTGGTGCTGCAGCTATACGGGGTCCAGCAGCGCCCCCCATCTAATGGGGTCCACGGTCTGGTCTGGATCCCCTGAGACGGCTTCAGCCCTGCAGAATGACATTTTTTTGGAAATATTTCGGAGCTGAACAATATACTCCAGAAAAGAAAAATGAAAAAAAAAAAATCCACGAGAGGACCAGGACAGACTGGCATCAGTGAGTTGTTGTATCATAGTTTACCTATAAGGGACTTGATGTTTCATAAGCAGCATATTTTCATATTTGTGTGTACATCACAGTCTGTGTTTATCCACCATGATAGTGGACTTTTTGTTTGTTTTTTACTCAACTGCAAAATAACAGAGCACTTGTTTTAGCACCTTTGTCTATGAATTAATAATCTAACATAAAAGTAAAAAGAACTCCATGTGATGATTTACAGCAACAGACTATTTTACTCTTTTTTTTAATAGAATTTAGGAAGAAATGGGCCACAAGCCTCAGATTAAAAGACACATTATATTTAATGGCACATTTGACCACAGTTTAATACATTTCACATTCCTATGAACTTATTTTTTTACAAACTGTATTTTCTTATGTTGAGTGGAAGCAGATCTCAGACCTGGGAGCTGAGACCAAACACAAGCAATGCTTCAAACTATTGTATTCATGTGACAATGTTATATTTTCGACACTGACATTTATTTAGTTCTCCCCTAAATTCAAAGTCTAACCAGCATTTTCAGCCATATGTTACTTACTGAGGACTTTTGTGGAAATATCTTCTTCTTTGTTTTTTAATCAAATGTTTATTTCTATGCCACATATAGATAGTGTCACTCTTGAGTAAACCTAAATGCAAAAAAATAGTTCCTTGTTCCCACTGTAAATGTTTCACTCACTGATGCTTTGCTATGTTGTCGATCATCCGGCACAAAACACAACTATAAATGTGACACATTACACATATCCTAAAATAATGACAACAACCAGATGCGTCCAGTCTTGCAGTTCCAAACCAAGGCAGCTTTGTATTCATATTTAGAGAATAATAGAGTAAAACAGCCATTGGTGAGAACAACCGGGAGGCAAACCAACACAACACACACACAACATCAAGGCTGGTTGACTGTTCCTACATTTACAACTTTAATTGGAAATGTGGGAATATGCAGTAAAGTACCATAGTGACTGGCTTGATAAGAAAACCTGTAATAGTAAATAATTATCATGCTTAAAAGAAAAGTGTGTAGCATTTCAGGATTTTTTTTGTCAGAAATGGAATAAAATAATACATTAAGATTATAATAAGTAAAGATTATTATAATAAGATTTTAATTAAGATATAAACAGTGATTTTCGTTACCTTTATAATTTGTCGTCTATATCTATAGCTAGTTTCAGTCAGTGGCAATTTACAACCTCATCATTGGCGCCAAATCCCACACATGATCCCTTTAAAACTCTTTATATAGCACAACAACATACTAGAATCACTTTAGTGTAACTTGTGTTCAAAGAACAAATAATTCGATTGCAACACAAAACATATCTTTTTATAGTGAAAACCCTTCACCTGGTCTCACTCCCAGGGCGTCAAATACCAACTGCATCATTATTAGTTGCTCAGAGGAACTGATAAGGTTGAGAAGTCCTCTAAGGTTGGGTGAAACAACCAAACACAGGACTTTCACCCAGGAGACCTCTTTTCATGTCCCATGTGAAACCAGAAGCTGAGTTGTTTTTACTGCTAACATACGTGATGTTATATTCATGAGGTGCCACGCCACTGAGTCGCACAACGTTACGTACAGCTCACGTAACAATCGTATTATTTTAAGACATACCTTGAATTTTGTTTTCTAACCATAAGTGGTTTTGTTGCCTCAACCCAATGCCATTGTTTTTACAACGTGTGCACAACATTAACGACCCGTGAAACATATGCGTCAAGCTTTGACGCAAAGAGAGGTTTCTGCAGAAAACTATGATTGATATGAGACCATGTTGCTCTTTAGTGAAGAACAAACAAACTGTCAAATAAAATGAACGTGAATTCATAAGGTCCTCCTGCATAAATAAAGGATAAAGAAATAGCGACATTGTGTGAGTCTGTTCTTTCTTATGTGATAATTCTGTAGTCAAGTGTGAGCAAATTCACGATTATCCCGATGATAGAAATCCACCACCATCAACTCTGTTGATAGGATCCTGTATTGTACCATCATATCCTCACCTTTTAAGATGAAATAATGTTGGCGTAGTACGTTTCTGGAAACCACCACAGCATAGCGTAACAAGGTAGCGTAACAAGGTAGCGTAACAAGGTAGCGTAACAGGGCAGTGTAACAAAGTATGTAACAAGGCAGCGTATCAAGGCAGCGTAACAAGGCAGCGTAACAAGGTAGCGTAACAAGGTAGCGTAATAAGATAGCGTAAAAAGTTAGCATATCAAGGCAACGTAACAACGTAGCGTAACAAGGCAGCGTAACAAGGCAGCGCAACAAGGCAGCGTAACAAGGTAGCGTAACAAGGTAGCGTAATAAGATAGCGTAAAAAGTTAGCGTATCAAGGCAACGTAACAACATAGCGTAACAAGGCAGCGTAACAAGGCAGCGAAACAAGTTAGCGTAACAACATAGCGTAACAACATAGCGTAACAACATAGCGTAACAGCATAGCGCAACAAGGTAGCGCAACAAAGTAGCGTAACAAGGTAGTGTAACAAGGTAGCGTAACAAGGTAGCGTAACAAGGTAGCGCAACAATTTAGCGTAACAGCATAGCGTAACAGCATAGCGTAACAAGGTAGCGTAACAAAGTAGCGTAGCAAGGTAGTGTAACAAGGTAGTGTAACAAGGTAGCGTAACAAGGTAGCGTAACAAGGTAGCGTAACAATTTAGCGTAACAGCATAGCGCAACAAGGTAGCGTAACAAGGTAGCATAACAAGGTAGCGTAACAAGGTAGCGTAGCAAGGTAGCGTAACAAGGTAGCGTAACATGGCAGCGTAACAAGGCAACGTAACAAGGCAGTGTAACAAGGTAGCATAACAAGGTAGCGTAACAAGTTAGCGCAACAGCATAGCGTAACAAGGTAACGTAACAGGGCAGCGTAACAAGGCAGCGTAACAAGGCAGCGTAACAAGGTAGCGTAACAAGGCAGCGTAACAAGGCAGCGTAACAAGGTAGCGTAACAAGGCAGCGTAACAAGGCAGCGTAACAAGGCAGCGTAACAAGGTAGCGTAACAGGGCAGCGTAACAAAGCAGCGTAGCAAGGTAGCGTAACAAGGTAGCGTAATAAGGTAGCGTAACAAGTTAGCGTAACAAGGCAACGTAACAACGTAGCGTAACAAGGCAGCGTAGCAAGGCAGCGTAACAACATAGCGTAACAACATAGCGTAACAACATAGCGTAACAACATAGCGTAGCAACATAGCGTAACAGCATAGCGTAGCAGCGTAGCGTAACAGCGTAGCGTAACAGCGTAGCGTAACAAGGTAGCGTAACAAGGTAGCGCAACAAGGTAGCGTAACAAGGTAGCGTAACAATTTAGCGTAACAGCATAGCGTAACAAGGTAGCGTAACAAGGTAGCATAACAAGGTAGCAAAACAAGGTAGCATAACAAGGTAGCGTAACAGCATAGCGTGACAGAATAGCATAACAAGGTAGCGTAACAAGGTAGCGTAACAAGGCAGCGTAACAAGGCAGCGTAACAAGGCAGCGTAACAAGGTAGCGTAACAAGGTAGCGTAACAAGATAGCGTAACAAGGCAGTGTAACAAGGCAGATAAACAAGGCAGCGTAACAAGGCAGCGTAACAAGGTAGCGTAACAAGGTAGCGTAACAAGGTAGCGTAACAAAATAGCGTAACAACATAGCGTAACAGCATATTATAACAAGGTAGCGTATCAAGGTAGCGTAACAAGGTAGCGTAACAAGGTAGCGTAGCAAGTCAGTGTAACAAGGTAGCGTAACAAGGTAGCGTAACAAGGTAGCATAACAAGGCAGCGTAACAAGGCAGCGTAGCAAGTCAGTGTAACAAGGTAGCGTAACAAGGTAGCGTAACAAGGTAGCGTAACAAGGTAGCGTAACAAGGTAGCGTAACAAGGTAGCGCAACAGCATAGCATAACAAAGTAGCGTAGCAAGGTAGCGCAACAAGGTAGCGTAACAAGGTAGCGTAGCAAGGTAGCGTAACAAGGTAGCGTAACAAGGTAGCGTAAAAAGGTAGTGTAACAAGTTAGCGTAACAAGGCAACGTAACAACATAGCGTAACAAGGCAGCGTAACAAGGCAGCGTAACAAGGCAGCGTAACAAGATGGCGTAACAACATAGCGTAACAACATAGCGCAACAGCATAGCGTAACAAGGTAGCGTAACAGCATAGCATAACAAAGTAGCGTAACAAGGTAGCGTAACAAGGTAGCGTAACAAGGTAGCGTAACAGCATAGCGTAACAGCATAGCGTAACAGCATAGCGTAACAAGGCAGCGTAACAAGGCAGCGTAACAGCGTAGCGTAACAAGGTAGCGTAACAAGGTAGCGTAACAGCATAGCGTAACAAGGCAGCGTAACAAGGTAGCGTAACAAGGTAGCATCACAAGGTAGCATAACAAGGTAGCATAACAAGATTGCGTAACAGCATAGCGTGACAGAATAGCGTAACAAGGTAGCATAGCAAGGTAGCGTAACAAGGTAGCGTAACAAGGTAGCGTAACAAGGTAGCGTAACAAGGTAGCGTAACAAGGCAGCGTAACAAGTTAGCGCAACAAGTTAGCGTAACAAGGTAGCGTCACAAGGTAGCGTCACAAGGTAGCGTCACAACGTAGCGTGACAACGTAGCGTGACAACGTAGCGTGACAACGTAGCGTGACAACGCCATAGCAGACTTTCTCATGAAACGTTACATGACAGACGTAAAGTTTATACTAAACAGTGGAGTCCGACGACCACTTCCACCCTCATTAGAGTTTCTCAATTGTTAAACTCATTATTATTCCACGTAACTTTCAATATCCTTTGCTCTATATAATACATCCCTTGCTCTGACAGAATGCACAAACATCCACATTCTACGTATCCTTGGTTTTCGGAAACGTATAATGCCACATTATCTCCTGGCGACCCGGCTGTAAAACGCCTTTAATGCATCTCTCATGTTTGGTCGTGTTGAAGTGAACCAACTTCGATTTTTAGGCTCCCTTTACAAATGCTCTAAAAATGTATGTTATAAAAATTCCCATACGACGTTAATGTGAACGTGAATCCAACTTTTTTGAGTAATCTAACCAGCCCATCCATCACAAACTGGTCTCCGGATGGCTGAAAAAGTGGCATTTTGAAGTGCAAAAGCGCTGTGGGGCGGATGACAAGAAACAGGTCATTCTGCAGGAGTCAGGGTTTGTGCACAGAGTGTGGGGACCGCTAGGGAAATCTCATGAATATGTTTTAGTTTAGAATATGAAGACGTTTTTTGTAGCACTTTTTTTTTAAGAATACTGTAAATAACATATTCTCATGTTTCTTTTGTTCCTTTCTTACTCAGACATCGCCGTCATACAAACGTGTATACTTTGATGATCTATAAACATTCTCTGATAATAAAAAAATATAGAAATGTATTTTTTTGCCAAAAATTGTTTGAGTGAGTTTTGGAGTTGGCAGTGCATGCTGAGCCAGCTGTTTGTGCATGTGTGTGTGTGTGTGTGTGTGTGTGTGTGTGTGTGTGTGTGTGTGTGTGTGTGTGTGTGTGTGTGTGGCTGTGTGTGTGTGGCTGTGTGACATGACATTCTCCAGGAGAATTCTCTTGCTTTCTAAAAGGTTGAAGAAGAATGTAAAGGAGAATTTCATCATCCACTCAGAAATATCTGGTCTAAGCTGCTGCAGTTGAGCTGAAACCTGAGAAAAAGTGCTCACTCACCAGAGCTGATAAAGATGAAGCAAGTTGAGAAAAATATAAACCACTCTGCATGGCACATATTTTTCGTAGTAGTTTCCCTCTTTATTTGACACAAAGACAAAAACTGTTCATGATCGGGTTTTTGGACTATCCTGTTTATCTTTTTCTTTTTATTAAAATACACTTGCCACTTTGATCATTTTAATATTTTTCTATTTGTAAATTTTTTTTAAATTGTGCCTCACTGTGGTTTAGTTTATTGTAATGCAGCTTTCACTAAGGCAGAATCCTTGTATGTGTAACGAACTTGGCAATAAACAGTTATGATTCTGATCCTGATAATCCTTGTCATTTTTACTGACGACAAGCTCTTACACGAAAGAGCCGCTATTTTGCATTATTCATTATTCATATTGATAGGAATTGTTTTCTACAATCCATTTCAACGTCCCTGTTTGTTAATTTGTGTAGGCCGCTGTTTCTTTAGCGCTCTCATTTTAGTGTGGAGCCTCAGATTGGATTTATGAGCACACACCCGAAGTCAACTGCAGCTCCTGCGTAAACCTCAACTCTTAATGCTCCTCTCATTTCTTATTCATTTCACACCCGTTAATATGGAAACAAATCTGTATTGTAACAGCACAGCTAATTTGATGAGCTCTCTGAGGCTACGAGCAGCGAACGTCATTCCAGTTCCGACACGTTTGCCACCAAATAAGTAATTAGGTAGCTGACCAGTCTGCCAGGATATTCCATCCATCCAGATATAATATATAATGTGATCATCAGTGAGCTTTGGAGCTGCTGATAGGTGTAAACAGAGTTTGCTTGCTGTTTCCAGTCTTTATGCTAAGCTAGGCTAACCACACCCTGACTCCAGCTCCACAGCTTACACAGACATGAGGTTGATATGCAAACCTTAGCTCTGATCCTCTCATGGGGTGCTTTTCAGCTTTTCAGTGACATAACATGGTGTGTTCTGGGATTTATAACTTTATGAGTGAGACGCGCTTTACCCCCCTCACACAATAGTGGGCTGAAGGAGATCCTAAATCACATCAAACAACTTACATAGTTTTGATTTGCACACACAGACACCAGTGGGCTAAATCCTTTGCCACGAACTGGAAGCCATGTATTGAATATCTGAATACGGCCACCATTTGGAAATCGATAACCTGATCCAAGTCATTAAGCAAATTGGAGTAAAAGCATCAATCAGGTTTGGTGTGCAACCATAACTGTCTTTTTTCATTTCTCAAAATAGTTTACTATAATCGTACATGCAGAGTTTCTAAATATGAAGCTATGTTGATGAAGTTCTGTCAGTAAAGCTTAAAAAAGCATATAAACATCACCAAAATGATCCCACTGTTTCTAGAGATATGTCTCCCCCTGCTGGCGCCGAACAGACATTACATCCACCGACATGTTCCGTCGCGAGGTGATGATGACGCGTTGCGCGACACACTCCAACAACAACAGAGGCTGGTTGTGTAAGCGACCGAGGAGACAGCAGGAAAAACGTTCAGACATGTCTCTTCTCCGGCTATGCAGACATGTGCTGTCCAGGAGTTCAGCCGCGGAGTCCGTCTTTACAGGTCAGTGTGCGTGCGTGTGTG